>NW_027274149.1:0-128944 GCF_030028105.1 Mobula birostris
AGTATACATTTCAATTGTACTCAAAAGTCTTCACTGCAAACCTAATGCAAACACATTTGGTTAACTTACCAGATGAGTATGACTAGGTTTATAGTTGTTTCATGCCTCAGTTCATCAAGACAAAAAAGTTACTTTCTCAGTACTACTATGCTCTGACATTAAGGTAGTACACATCTGAATTTTACACCAAAGCACCTACTGCAAACCTAATGGAAACACCTTAGGTTAACTTTCCACATGATTGTGAGTAGTTTGAAAGTTGTTTCATGGCTGTAGACATCAACACAAAAAAGTTGTTATCTCAGTGCATGCAATGCTTAGACAATACAAATAGTATACATTTCAATTTTACTCCAAAGCACTTACTGCAAACCTAATGGAAACACCTTAGGTTAACTTCCCACATGATTATGAGTAGTTTGAAAGTTGTGTCATGGCTGTACACATCAACACAAAAAAGTTGTTATCTCAGTGCATGCAATGCTTAGACAATACAAATAGTATACATTTCAATTTTACACCAAAGCACTTACTGCAAACCTAATGGAAACACTTTAGGTTAACTTCCCAAATGATTCTGATATGTCTGAAAGTTGTTTCATACCTGTGCACATAAAGACAAAAAAGTTGATTTCACATTGAATAGAATGCTTTGACATAAAAGTAGTATACATTTCAATTTTACACCAAAGTACTTACTGCAAACCTAATGGAAACACCTTAGGTTAACTTCCCACATGATTATGAGTAGTTTGAAAGTTGTTTCATGGCTGTACACATCAACACAAAAAAGTTGTTATCTCAGTGCATGCAATGCTTAGACAATACAAATAGTATACATTTCAATTTTACACCAAAGCACTTACTGCAACCCTAATGGAAACACTTTAGGTTAACTTTCCACATGATTATGAGTAGTTTGAAAGTTGTTTCATGGCTGTACACATCAACACAAAAAAGTTGCTATCTAAGTGCATGCAATGCTTAGACAATACAAATAGTATACATTTCAATTTTACACCAAAGCACTTACTGCAAACCTAATGGAAACAACTTAGATTAACTTCCCACATGATTCTGAGATGTCTGAAAGTTGTTTCATTACTGTGCACATAAAGACAAAAAAGTTGATTTCACAGTGAATAGAATGCTTTGACATAAAAGCAGTATACATTTCAATTTTACACCAAAGTACTTACTGCAAACCTAATGGAAACACCTTAGGTTAACTTCCCACATGATTATGAGTAGTTTGAAAGTTGTTTCATGGCTGTACACATCAACACAAGAAAGTTGTTATCTGAGAGAATGCAATGCTTAGACAATACAAATAGTATACATTTCAATTTTACACCAAAGCACTTACTGCAAACCTAATGGAAACACTTTAGGTTAACTTTCCACATGATTATGAGTAGTTTGAAAGTTGTTTCATGGCTGTACACATCAACACAAAAAAGTTGTTATCTGAGTGCATGCAATGCTTAGACAATACAAATAGTATACATTTCAATTTTACACCAAAGCACCTACTGCAAACCTAATGGAAACACCTTAAGTTAACTTTCCACATGATTGTGAGTAGTTTGAAAGTTGTTTCATGGCTGTAGACATCAACACAAAAAAGTTGTTATCTGAGTGCATCCAATGCTTAGACAATACAAATAGTATACATTTCAATTTTACACCAAAGCACTTACTGCAAACCTAATGGAAACACTTTAGGTTAACTTTCCACATGATTATGAGTAGTTTGAAAGTTGTTTCATGGCTGTAGACATCAACACAAAAAAGTTGTTATCTCAGTGCATGCAATGCTTAGACAATACAAATAGTATACATTTCAATTTTACTCCAAACCACTTACTGCAAACCTAATGGAAACACCTTAGGTTAACTTCCCACATGATTATGAGTAGTTTGAAAGTTGTTTCATGGCTGTACACATCAACACAAAAAAGTTGTTATCTCAGTGCATGCAATGCTTAGACAATACAAATAGTATACATTTCAATTTTACACCAAAGCACTTACTGCAACCCTAATGGAAACACTTTAGGTTAACTTTCCACATGATTATGAGTAGTTTGAAAGTTGTTTCATGGCTGTACACATCAACACAAAAAAGTTGCTATCTCAGTGCATGCAATGCTTAGACAATACAAATAGTATACATTTCAATTTTACACCAAAGCCACTTACTGCAAACCTAATGGAAACACCTTAGTTAACTTCCCACATGATTATGAGATGTCTGAAAGTTGTTTCATGGCTGTACACATCAACACAAAAAAGTTGTTATCTCAGTGCATGCAATGCTTAGACAATACAAATAGTATACATTTCAATTTTACACCAAAGCACTTACTGCAAACCTAATGGAAACACTTTAGGTTAACTTTCCACGTGATTATGAGTAGTTTGAAAGTTGTTTCATGGCTGTACACATCAACACAAAAAAGTTGTTATCTGAGTGCATGCAATGCTTAGACAATACAAATAGTATACATTTCAATTTTACTCCAAAGCACCTACTGCAAACCTAATGGAAACACCTTAGGTTAACTTTCCACATGATTGTGAGTAGTTTCAAAGTTGTTTCATGGCTGTACACTTTAACATAAAAAAGGTGTTTTCTCAGTGCATGCAATGCTTTTACAATTCAAATAGTATACATTTCAATTTTACACCAAAGCACCTACTGCAAACCTAATGGAAACACCTTAGGTTAACTTCCCACATGATTATGAGTAGTTTGAAAGTTGTTTCATGGCTGTACACATCAACACAAAAAAGTTGTTATCTCAGTGCATGAAATGCTTAGACAATACAAATAGTATACATTTCAATTTTACACCAAAGCACTTACTGCAAACCTAATGGAAACACTTTAGGTTAACTTCCCACATGATTCTGAGATGTCTGAAAGTTGTTTCATACCTGTGCACATAAAGACAAAAAAGTTGATTTCACAGTGAATAGAATGCTTTGACATAAAAGTAGTATACATTTCAATTTTACACCAAAGTACTTACTGCAAACCTAATGGAAACACCTTAGGTTAACTTCCCACATGATTATGAGTAGTTTGAAAGTTGTTTCATGGCTGTACACATCAACACAAAAAAGTTGTTATCTGAGTGCATGCAATGCTCAGACAATACAAATAGTATACATTTCAATTTTACACCAAAGCACTTACTGCAAACCTAATGGAAACACCTTAGGTTAACTTTCCACATGATTGTGAGTAGTTTGAAAGTTGTTTCATGGCTGTAGACATCAACACAAAAAAGTTGTTATCTCAGTGCATGCAATGCTTAGACAATACAAATAGTATACATTTCAATTTTACTCCAAAGCACTTACTGCAAACCTAATGGAAACACTTTAGGTTAACTTCCCACATGATTCTGAGATGTCTGAAAGTTGTTTCATACCTGTGCACATAAAGACAAAAAAGTTGATTTCACAGTGAATAGAATGCTTTGACATAAAAGTAGTATACATTTCAATTTTACACCAAAGTACTTACTGCAAACCTAATGGAAACACCTTAGGTTAACTTCCCACATGATTATGAGTAGTTTGAAAGTTGTTTCATGGCTGTACACATCAACACAAAAAAGTTGTTATCTGAGTGCATGCAATGCTTAGACAATACAAATAGTATACATTTCAATTTTACACCAAAGCACTTACTGCAAACCTAATGGAAACACCTTAGGTTAACTTTCCACATGATTGTGAGTAGTTTGAAAGTTGTTTCATGGCTGTAGACATCAACACAAAAAAGTTGTTATCTCAGTGCATGCAATGCTTAGACAATACAAATAGTATACATTTCAATTTTACTCCAAAGCACTTACTGCAAACCTAATGGAAACACCTTCGGTTAACTTCCCACATGATTATGACTAGTTTGAAAGTTGTGTCATTGCTGTACACATCAACACAAAAAAGTTGTTATCTCAGTGCATGCAATGCTCAGACAATACAAATAGTATACATTTCAATTTTACACCAAAGCACTTACTGCAAACCTAATGGAAACACTTTAGGTTAACTTCCCAAATGATTCTGATATGTCTGAAAGTTGTTTCATACCTGTGCACATAAAGACAAAAAAGTTGATTTCACAGTGAATAGAATGCTTTGACATAAAAGTAGTATACATTTCAATTTTACACCAAAGTACTTACTGGAAACCTAATGGAAACACCTTAGGTTAACTTCCCACATGATTATGAGTAGTTTGAAAGTTGTTTCATGGCTGTGCACATCAACACAAAAAAGTTGTTATCTCAGTGCATGCAATGCTTAGACAATACAAATAGTATACATTTCAATTTTACACCAAAGCACTTACTGCAACCCTAATGGAAACACTTTAGGTTAACTTTCCACATGATTATGAGTAGTTTGAAAGTTGTTTCATGGCTGTACACATCAACACAAAAAAGTTGTTATCTAAGTGCATGCAATGCTTAGACAATACAAATAGTATACATTTCAATTTTACACCAAAGCACTTACTGCAAACCTAATGGAAACAACTTAGATTAACTTCCCACATGATTCTGAGATGTCTGAAAGTTGTTTCATTACTGTGCACATAAAGACAAAAAAGTTGATTTCACAATGAATAGAATGCTTTGACATAAAAGCAGTATACATTTCAATTTTACACCAAAGTACTTACTGCAAACCTAATGGAAACACCTTAGGTTAACTTCCCACATGATTATGAGTAGTTTGAAAGTTGTTTCATGGCTGTACACATCAACACAAAAAAGTTGTTATCTGAGTGCATGCAATGCTTAGACAATACAACTAGTATACATTTCAATTTTACACCAAAGCACTTACTGCAAACCTAATGGAAACACTTTAGGTTAACTTTCCACATGATTATGAGTAGTTTGAAAGTTGTTTCATGGCTGTACACATCAACACAAAAAAGTTGTTATCTGAGTGCATGCAATGCTTAGACAATACAAATAGTATACATTTCAATTTTACACCAAAGCACCTACTGCAAACCTAATGGAAACACCTTAGGTTAACTTTCCACATGATTGTGAGTAGTTTGAAAGTTGTTTCATGGCTGTAGACATCAACACAAAAAAGTTGTTATCTCAGTGCATGCAATGCTTAGACAATACAAATAGTATACATTTCAATTTTACACCAAAGCACTTACTGCAAACCTAATGGAAACACTTTAGGTTAACTTCCCACATGATTCTGAGATGTCTGAAAGTTGTTTCATACCTGTGCACATAAAGACAAAAAAGTTGATTTCACAGTGAATAGAATGCTTTGACATAAAAGTGGTATACATTTCAATTTTACACCAAAGTACTTACTGCAAACCTAATGGAAACACCTTAGGTTAACTTCCCACATGATTATGAGTAGTTTGAAAGTTGTTTCATGGCTGTACACATCAACACAAAAAAGTTGTTATCTCAGTGCATGCAATGCTTAGACAATACAAATAGTATACATTTCAATTTTACACCAAAGCACTTACTGCAAACCTAATGGAAACACTTTAGGTTAACTTTCCACATGATTATGAGTAGTTTGAAAGTTGTTTCATGGCTGTAGACATCAACACAAAAAAGTTGTTATCTCAGTGCATGCAATGCTTAGACAATACAAATAGTATACATTTCAATTTTACACCAAAGCACTTACTGCAAACCTAATCGAAACACTTTAGGTTAACTTCCCACATGATTCTGAGATGTCTGAAAGTTGTTTCATACCTGTGCACATAAAGACAAAAAAGTTGATTTCACAGTGAATAGAATGCTTTGACATAAAAGTAGTATACATTTCAATTGTACTCAAAAGTCTTGACTGCAAAGCTAATGCAAACACATTTGGGTAACTTACCAGATGAGTATGACTAGGTTTATAGTTGTTTCATGCCTCAGTTCATCAAGACAAAAAAGTTACTTTCTCAGTACTACTATGCTCTGACATTAAGGTAGTACACATCTGAATTTTACACCAAAGTACTTACTGCAAACTAATGGAAACACCTTAGGTTAACTTCCCACATGATAATGAGTAGTTTCAAAGTTGTTTCATGGCTGTACACTTTAACATAAAAAAGTTGTTTTCTCAGTGCATGCAATGCTTTTACAATACAAATAGTATACATTTCAATTTTACACCAAAGCACCTACTGCAAACCTAATGGAAACACCTTAGGTTAACTTTCCACATGATTGTGAGTAGTTTGAAAGTTGTTTCATGGCTGTACACATCAACACAAAAAAGTTGTTATCTAAGTGCATGCAATGCTTAGACAATACAAATAGTATACATTTCAATTTTACTCCAAAGCACTTACTGCAAACCTAATGGAAACACCTTAGGTTAACTTCCCACATGATTATGAGTAGTTTGAAAGTTGTTTCATGGCTGTACACATCAACACAAAAAAGTTGTTATCTCAGTGCATGAAATGCTTAGACAATACAAATAGTATACATTTCAATTTTACACCAAAGCACTTACTGCAAACCTAATGGAAACACTTTAGGTTAACTTCCCACATGATTCTGAGATGTCTGAAAGTTGTTTCATACCTGTGCACATAAAGACAAAAAAGTTGATTTCACAGTGAATAGAATGCTTTGACATAAAAGTGGTATACATTTCAATTTTACACCAAAGTACTTACTGCAAACCTAATGGAAACACCTTAGGTTAACTTCCCACATGATTATGAGTAGTTTGAAAGTTGTTTCATGGCTGTACACATCAACACAAAAAAGTTGTTATCTCAGTGCATGCAATGCTTAGACAATACAAATAGTATACATTTCAATTTTACACCAAAGCACTTACTGCAAACCTAATGGAAACACTTTAGGTTAACTTTCCACATGATTATGAGTAGTTTGAAAGTTGTTTCATGGCTGTACACATCAACACAAAAAAGTTGTTATCTGAGTGCATGCAATGCTTAGACAATACAAATAGTATACATTTCAAATTTACACCAAAGCACTTACTGCAAACCTAATGGAAACACTTTACGTTAACTTTCCACATGATTATGAGTAGTTTGAAAGTTGTTTCATGGCTCTACTCATCAACACAAAAAAGTTGTTATCTAAGTGCATGCAATGCTTAGACAATACAAATAGTATACATTTCAATTTTACACCAAAGCACCTACTGCAAACCTAATGGAAACACCTTAGGTTAACTTTCCACATGATTGTGAGTAGTTTGAAAGTTGTTTCATGGCTGTAGACATCAACACAAAAAAGTTGTTATCTCAGTGCATGCAATGCTTAGACAATACGAATAGTATGCATTTCAATTTTACACCAAACCATTACTGCAAACCTAATGGAAACACTTTAGGTTAACTTCCCACATGATTCTGAGATGTCTGAAAGTTGTTTCATACCTGTGCACATAAAGACAAAAAAGTTGATTTCACAGTGAATAGAATGCTTTGACATAAAAGTAGTATACATTTCAATTGTACTCAAAAGTCTTGACTGCAAACCTAATGCAAACACATTTGGTTAACTTACCAGATGAGTATGACTAGGTTTAAAGTTGTTTCATGCTTCAGTTCATCAAGAAAAAAAAGTTACTTTCTCAGTACTACTATGCTCTGACATTAAGGTAGTACACATCTGAATTTTACACCAAAGTACTTACTGCAAACTAATGGAAACACCTTAGGTTAACTTCCCACATGATAATGAGTAGTTTCAAAGTTGTTTCATGGCTGTACACTTTAACACAAAAAAGTTGTTTTCTCAGTGCATGCTATGCTTTTACAATACAAATAGTATACATTTCAATTTTACACCAAAGCACCTACTGCAGACCTAATGGAAACACCTTAGGTTAACTTTCCACATGATTGTGAGTAGTTTGAAAGTTGTTTCATGGCTGTAGACATCAACACAAAAAAGTTGTTATCTCAGTGCATGCAATGCTTAGACAATACAAATAGTATACATTTCAATTTTAGTCCAAAGCACTTACTGCAAACCTAATGGAAACACCTTAGGTTAACTTCCCACATGATTATGAGTAGTTTGAAAGTTGTGTCATGGCTGTGCACATCAACACAAAAATGTTGTTATCTCAGTGCATGCAATGCTTAGACAATACAAATAGTATACATTTCAATTTTACACCAAAGCACTTACTGCAAACCTAATGGAAACACTTTAGGTTAACTTCCCAAATGATTCTGATATGTCTGAAAGTTGTTTCATACCTGTGCACATAAAGACAAAAAAGTTGATTTCACAGTGAATAGAATGCTTTGACATAAAAGTAGTATACATTTCAATTTTACACCAAAGTACTTACTGCAAACCTAATGGAAACACCTTAGGTTAACTTCCCACATGATTATGAGTAGTTTGAAAGTTGTTTCATGGCTGTACACATCAACACAAAAAAGTTGTTATCTCAGTGCATGCAATGCTTAGACAATACAAATAGTATACATTTCAATTTTACACCAAAGCACCTACTGCAAACCTAATGGAAACACCTTAGGTTAACTTTCCACATGATTGTGAGTAGTTTGAAAGTTGTTTCATGGCTGTAGACATCAACACAAAAAAGTTGTTATCTCAGTGCATGCAATGCTCAGACAATACAAATAGTATACATTTCAATTTTACACCAAAGCACTTACTGCAAACCTAATGGAAACACTTTAGGTTAACTTCCCAAATGATTCTGATATGTCTGAAAGTTGTTTCATACCTGTGCACATAAAGACAAAAAAGTTGATTTCACAGTGAATAGAATGCTTTGACATAAAAGTAGTATACATTTCAATTTTACACCAAAGTACTTACTGGAAACCTAATGGAAACACCTTAGGTTAACTTCCCACATGATTATGAGTAGTTTGAAAGTTGTTTCATGGCTGTGCACATCAACACAAAAAAGTTGTTATCTCAGTGCATGCAATGCTTAGACAATACAAATAGTATACATTTCAATTTTACACCAAAGCACTTACTGCAACCCTAATGGAAACACTTTAGGTTAACTTCCCACATGATTCTGAGATGTCTGTAGTTGTGCACATAAAGACAAAAGATACCTGTGCACATAAAGACAAAAAAGTTGATTTCACAGTGAATAGAATGCTTCGACATAAAAGTAGTATACATTTCAATTGTACTCAAAAGTCTTGACTGCAAACCTAATGCAAACACATTTGGTTAACTTACCAGATGAGTATGACTAGGTTTATAGTTGTTTCATGCCTCAGTTCATCAAGACAAAAAAGTTACTTTCTCAGTACTACTATGCTCTGACATTAAGGTAGTACACATCTGAATTTTACACCAAAGTACTTACTGCAAACTAATGGAAACACCTTAGGTTAACTTCCCACATGATAATGAGTAGTTTCAAAGTTGTTTCATGGCTGTACACATCAACACAAAAAAGTTGTTATCTAAGTGCATGCAATGCTTAGACAATACAAATAGTATACATTTCAATTTTACACCAAAGCACTTACTGCAAACCTAATGGAAACAACTTAGATTAACTTCCCACATGATTCTGAGATGTCTGAAAGTTATTTCATTACTGTGCACATAAAGACAAAAAAGTTGATTTCACAATGAATAGAATGCTTTGACATAAAAGCAGTATACATTTCAATTTTACACCAAAGTACTTACTGCAAACCTAATGGAAACACCTTAGGTTAACTTCCCACATGATTATGAGTAGTTTGAAAGTTGTTTCATGGCTGTACACATCAACACAAAAAAGTTGTTATCTGAGTGCATGCAATGCTTAGACAATACAAATAGTATACATTTCAATTTTACACCAAAGCACTTACTGCAAACCTAATGGAAACACTTTAGGTTAACTTTCCACATGATTATGAGTAGTTTGAAAGTTGTTTCATGGCTGTACACATCAACACAAAAAAGTTGTTATCTGAGTGCATGCAATGCTTAGACAATACAAATAGTATACATTTCAATTTTACACCAAAGCACCTACTGCAAACCTAATGGAAACACCTTAGGTTAACTTTCCACATGATTGTGAGTAGTTTGAAAGTTGTTTCATGGCTGTAGACATCAACACAAAAAAGTTGTTATCTGAGTGCATCCAATGCTTAGACAATACAAATAGTATACATTTCAATTTTACACCAAAGCACTTACTGCAAACCTAATGGAAACACTTTAGGTTAACTTTCCACATGATTATGAGTAGTTTGAAAGTTGTTTCATGGCTGTACACATCAAAACAAAAAAGTTGTTATCTGAGTGCAGGCAATGCTTGGACAATACAAATAGTATACATTTCAATTTTACACCAAAGCACCTACTGCAAACCTAATGGAAACACCTTAGGTTAACTTTCCACATGATTGTGAGTAGTTTGAAAGTTGTTTCATGGCTGTACACATCAACACAAAAAAGTTGTTATCTCAGTGCATGCAATGCTTAGACAATACAAATAGTATACATTTCAATTTTACACCAAAGCACTTACTGCAAACCTAATGGAAACACTTTAGGTTAACTTCCCACATGATTCTGAGATGTCTGAAAGTTGTTTCATACCTGTGCACATAAAGACAAAAAAGTTGATTTCACAGTGAATAGAATGCTTTGACATAAAAGTAGTATACATTTCAATTGTACTCAAAAGTCTTGACTGCAAACCTAATGCAAACACATTTGGTTAACTTACCAGATGAGTATGACTAGGTTTATAGTTGTTTCATGCCTCAGTTCATCAAGACAAAAAAGTTACTTTCTCAGTACTACTATGCTCTGACATTAAGGTAGTACACATCTGAATTTTACACCAAAGTACTTACTGCAAACTAATGGAAACACCTTAGGTTAACTTCCCACATGATAATGAGTCGTTTCAAAGTTGTTTCATGGCTGTACACTTTAACATAAAAAAGTTGTTTTCTCAGTGCATGCAATGCTTTTACAATACAAATAGTATACATTTCAATTTTACACCAAAGCACCTACTGCAAACCTAATGGAAACACCTTAGGTTAACTTTCCACATGATTGTGAGTAGTTTGAAAGTTGTTTCATGGCTGTGCACATCAACACAAAAAAGTTGTTATCTAAGTGCATGCAATGCTTAGACAATACAAATAGTATACATTTCAATTTTACTCCAAAGCACTTACTGCAAACCTAATGGAAACACCTTAGGTTAACTTCCCACATGATTATGAGTAGTTTGAAAGTTGTTTCATGGCTGTACACATCAACACAAAAAAGTTGTTATCTCAGTGCATGAAATGCTTAGACAATACAAATAGTATACATTTCAATTTTACACCAAAGCACTTACTGCAAACCTAATGGAAACACTTTAGGTCAACTTCCCACATGATTCTGAGATGTCTGAAAGTTGTTTCATACCTGTGCACATAAAGACAAAAAAGTTGATTTCACAGTGAATAGAATGCTTTGACATAAAAGTAGTATACATTTCAATTTTACACCAAAGTACTTACTGCAAACCTAATGGAAACACCTTAGGTTAACTTCCCACATGATTATGAGTAGTTTGAAAGTTGTTTCATGGCTGTACACATCAACACAAAAAAGTTGTTATCTCAGTGCATGCAATGCTTAGACAATACAAATAGTATACATTTCAATTTTACACCAAAGCACTTACTGCAAACCTAATGGAAACACTTTAGGTTAACTTTCCACATGATTATGAGTAGTTTGAAAGTTGTTTCATGGCTGTACACATCAACACAAAAAAGTTGTTATCTGAGTGCATGCAATGCTTAGACAATACAAATAGTATACATTTCAAATTTACACCAAAGCACTTACTGCAAACCTAATGGAAACACTTTACGTTAACTTTCCACATGATTATGAGTAGTTTGAAAGTTGTTTCATGGCTCTACTCATCAACACAAAAAAGTTGTTATCTAAGTGCATGCAATGCTTAGACAATACAAATAGTATACATTTCAATTTTACACCAAAGCACCTACTGCAAACCTAATGGAAACACCTTAGGTTAACTTTCCACATGATTGTGAGTAGTTTGAAAGTTGTTTCATGGCTGTAGACATCAACACAAAAAAGTTGTTATCTCAGTGCATGCAATGCTTAGACAATACGAATAGTATGCATTTCAATTTTACACCAAACCATTACGGCAAACCTAATGGAAACACTTTAGGTTAACTTCCCACATGATTCTGAGATGTCTGAAAGTTGTTTCATACCTGTGCACATAAAGACAAAAAAGTTGATTTCACAGTGAATAGAATGCTTTGACATAAAAGTAGTATACATTTCAATTGTACTCAAAAGTCTTGACTGCAAACCTAATGCAAACACATTTGGTTAACTTACCAGATGAGTATGACTAGGTTTAAAGTTGTTTCATGCTTCAGTTCATCAAGAAAAAAAAGTTACTTTCTCAGTACTACTATGCTCTGACATTAAGGTAGCACACATCTGAATTTTACACCAAAGTACTTACTGCAAACTAATGGAAACACCTTAGGTTAACTTCCCACATGATAATGAGTAGTTTCAAAGTTGTTTCATTGCTGTACACTTTAACACAAAAAAGTTGTTTTCTCAGTGCATGCTATGCTTTTACAATACAAATAGTATTCATTTCAATTTTACACCAAAGCACCTACTGCAGACCTAATGGAAACACCTTAGGTTAACTTTCCACATGATTGTGAGTAGTTTGAAAGTTGTTTCATGGCTGTAGACATCAACACAAAAAAGTTGTTATCTCAGTGCATGCAATGCTTAGACAATACAAATAGTATACATTTCAATTTTAGTCCAAAGCACTTACTGCAAACCTAATGGAAACACCTTAGGTTAACTTCCCACATGATTATGAGTAGTTTGAAAGTTGTGTCATGGCTGTACACATCAACACAAAAAAGTTGTTATCTCAGTGCATGCAATGCTTAGACAATACAAATAGTATACATTTCAATTTTACACCAAAGCACTTACTGCAAACCTAATGGAAACACTTTAGGTTAACTTCCCAAATGATTCTGATATGTCTGAAAGTTGTTTCATACCTGTGCACATAAAGACAAAAAAGTTGATTTCACAGTGAATAGAATGCTTTGACATAAAAGTAGTATACATTTCAATTTTACACCAAAGTACTTACTGCAAACCTAATGGAAACACCTTAGGTTAACTTCCCACATGATTATGAGTAGTTTGAAAGTTGTTTCATGGCTTTACACATCAACACAAAAAAGTTGTTATCTCAGTGCATGCAATGCTTAGACAATACAAATAGTATACATTTCAATTTTACACCAAAGCACCTACTGCAAACCTAATGGAAACACCTTAGGTTAACTTTCCACATGATTGTGAGTAGTTTGAAAGTTGTTTCATGGCTGTAGACATCAACACAAAAAAGTTGTTATCTCAGTGCATGCAATGCTCAGACAATACAAATAGTATACATTTCAATTTTACACCAAAGCACTTACTGCAAACCTAATGGAAACACTTTAGGTTAACTTCCCAAATGATTCTGATATGTCTGAAAGTTGTTTCATACCTGTGCACATAAAGACAAAAAAGTTGATTTCACAGTGAATAGAATGCTTTGACATAAAAGTAGTATACATTTCAATTTTACACCAAAGTACTTACTGGAAACCTAATGGAAACACCTTAGGTTAACTTCCCACATGATTATGAGTAGTTTGAAAGTTGTTTCATGGCTGTGCACATCAACACAAAAAAGTTGTTATCTCAGTGCATGCAATGCTTAGACAATACAAATAGTATACATTTCAATTTTACACCAAAGCACTTACTGCAACCCTAATGGAAACACTTTAGGTTAACTTCCCACATGATTCTGAGATGTCTGTAGTTGTGCACATAAAGACAAAAGATACCTGTGCACATAAAGACAAAAAAGTTGATTTCACAGTGAATAGAATGCTTCGACATAAAAGTAGTATACATTTCAATTGTACTCAAAAGTCTTGACTGCAAACCTAATGCAAACACATTTGGTTAACTTACCAGATGAGTATGACTAGGTTTATAGTTGTTTCATGCCTCAGTTCATCAAGACAAAAAAGTTACTTTCTCAGTACTACTATGCTCTGACATTAAGGTAGTACACATCTGAATTTTACACCAAAGTACTTACTGCAAACTAATGGAAACACCTTAGGTTAACTTCCCACATGATAATGAGTAGTTTCAAAGTTGTTTCATGGCTGTACACATCAACACAAAAAAGTTGTTATCTAAGTGCATGCAATGCTTAGACAATACAAATAGTATACATTTCAATTTTACACCAAAGCACTTACTGCAAACCTAATGGAAACAACTTAGATTAACTTCCCACATGATTCTGAGATGTCTGAAAGTTATTTCATTACTGTGCACATAAAGACAAAAAAGTTGATTTCACAATGAATAGAATGCTTTGACATAAAAGCAGTATACATTTCAATTTTACACCAAAGTACTTACTGCAAACCTAATGGAAACACCTTAGGTTAACTTCCCACATGATTATGAGTAGTTTGAAAGTTGTTTCATGGCTGTACACATCAACACAAAAAAGTTGTTATCTGAGTGCATGCAATGCTTAGACAATACAAATAGTATACATTTCAATTTTACACCAAAGCACTTACTGCAAACCTAATGGAAACACTTTAGGTTAACTTTCCACATGATTATGAGTAGTTTGAAAGTTGTTTCATGGCTGTACACATCAACACAAAAAAGTTGTTATCTGAGTGCATGCAATGCTTAGACAATACAAATAGTATACATTTCAATTTTACACCAAAGCACCTACTGCAAACCTAATGGAAACACCTTAGGTTAACTTTCCACATGATTGTGAGTAGTTTGAAAGTTGTTTCATGGCTGTAGACATCAACACAAAAAAGTTGTTATCTGAGTGCATCCAATGCTTAGACAATACAAATAGTATACATTTCAATTTTACACCAAAGCACTTACTGCAAACCTAATGGAAACACTTTAGGTTAACTTTCCACATGATTATGAGTAGTTTGAAAGTTGTTTCATGGCTGTACACATCAAAACAAAAAAGTTGTTATCTGAGTGCAGGCAATGCTTGGACAATACAAATAGTATACATTTCAATTTTACACCAAAGCACCTACTGCAAACCTAATGGAAACACCTTAGGTTAACTTTCCACATGATTGTGAGTAGTTTGAAAGTTGTTTCATGGCTGTACACATCAACACAAAAAAGTTGTTATCTCAGTGCATGCAATGCTTAGACAATACAAATAGTATACATTTCAATTTTACACCAAAGCACTTACTGCAAACCTAATGGAAACACTTTAGGTTAACTTCCCACATGATTCTGAGATGTCTGAAAGTTGTTTCATACCTGTGCACATAAAGACAAAAAAGTTGATTTCACAGTGAATAGAATGCTTTGACATAAAAGTAGTATACATTTCAATTGTACTCAAAAGTCTTGACTGCAAACCTAATGCAAACACATTTGGTTAACTTACCAGATGAGTATGACTAGGTTTATAGTTGTTTCATGCCTCAGTTCATCAAGACAAAAAAGTTACTTTCTCAGTACTACTATGCTCTGACATTAAGGTAGTACACATCTGAATTTTACACCAAAGTACTTACTGCAAACTAATGGAAACACCTTAGGTTAACTTCCCACATGATAATGAGTCGTTTCAAAGTTGTTTCATGGCTGTACACTTTAACATAAAAAAGTTGTTTTCTCAGTGCATGCAATGCTTTTACAATACAAATAGTATACATTTCAATTTTACACCAAAGCACCTACTGCAAACCTAATGGAAACACCTTAGGTTAACTTTCCACATGATTGTGAGTAGTTTGAAAGTTGTTTCATGGCTGTGCACATCAACACAAAAAAGTTGTTATCTAAGTGCATGCAATGCTTAGACAATACAAATAGTATACATTTCAATTTTACTCCAAAGCACTTACTGCAAACCTAATGGAAACACCTTAGGTTAACTTCCCACATGATTATGAGTAGTTTGAAAGTTGTTTCATGGCTGTACACATCAACACAAAAAAGTTGTTATCTCAGTGCATGAAATGCTTAGACAATACAAATAGTATACATTTCAATTTTACACCAAAGCACTTACTGCAAACCTAATGGAAACACTTTAGGTCAACTTCCCACATGATTCTGAGATGTCTGAAAGTTGTTTCATACCTGTGCACATAAAGACAAAAAAGTTGATTTCACAGTGAATAGAATGCTTTGACATAAAAGTAGTATACATTTCAATTTTACACCAAAGTACTTACTGCAAACCTAATGGAAACACCTTAGGTTAACTTCCCACATGATTATGAGTAGTTTGAAAGTTGTTTCATGGCTGTACACATCAACACAAAAAAGTTGTTATCTCAGTGCATGCAATGCTTAGACAATACAAATAGTATACATTTCAATTTTACACCAAAGCACTTACTGCAAACCTAATGGAAACACTTTAGGTTAACTTTCCACATGATTATGAGTAGTTTGAAAGTTGTTTCATGGCTGTACACATCAACACAAAAAAGTTGTTATCTGAGTGCATGCAATGCTTAGACAATACAAATAGTATACATTTCAAATTTACACCAAAGCACTTACTGCAAACCTAATGGAAACACTTTACGTTAACTTTCCACATGATTATGAGTAGTTTGAAAGTTGTTTCATGGCTCTACTCATCAACACAAAAAAGTTGTTATCTAAGTGCATGCAATGCTTAGACAATACAAATAGTATACATTTCAATTTTACACCAAAGCACCTACTGCAAACCTAATGGAAACACCTTAGGTTAACTTTCCACATGATTGTGAGTAGTTTGAAAGTTGTTTCATGGCTGTAGACATCAACACAAAAAAGTTGTTATCTCAGTGCATGCAATGCTTAGACAATACGAATAGTATGCATTTCAATTTTACACCAAACCATTACGGCAAACCTAATGGAAACACTTTAGGTTAACTTCCCACATGATTCTGAGATGTCTGAAAGTTGTTTCATACCTGTGCACATAAAGACAAAAAAGTTGATTTCACAGTGAATAGAATGCTTTGACATAAAAGTAGTATACATTTCAATTGTACTCAAAAGTCTTGACTGCAAACCTAATGCAAACACATTTGGTTAACTTACCAGATGAGTATGACTAGGTTTAAAGTTGTTTCATGCTTCAGTTCATCAAGAAAAAAAAGTTACTTTCTCAGTACTACTATGCTCTGACATTAAGGTAGTACACATCTGAATTTTACACCAAAGTACTTACTGCAAACTAATGGAAACACCTTAGGTTAACTTCCCACATGATAATGAGTAGTTTCAAAGTTGTTTCATGGCTGTACACTTTAACACAAAAAAGTTGTTTTCTCAGTGCATGCTATGCTTTTACAATACAAATAGTATTCATTTCAATTTTACACCAAAGCACCTACTGCAGACCTAATGGAAACACCTTAGGTTAACTTTCCACATGATTGTGAGTAGTTTGAAAGTTGTTTCATGGCTGTAGACATCAACACAAAAAAGTTGTTATCTCAGTGCATGCAATGCTTAGACAATACAAATAGTATACATTTCAATTTTAGTCCAAAGCACTTACTGCAAACCTAATGGAAACACCTTAGGTTAACTTCCCACATGATTATGAGTAGTTTGAAAGTTGTGTCATGGCTGTACACATCAACACAAAAAAGTTGTTATCTCAGTGCATGCAATGCTTAGACAATACAAATAGTATACATTTCAATTTTACACCAAAGCACTTACTGCAAACCTAATGGAAACACTTTAGGTTAACTTCCCAAATGATTCTGATATGTCTGAAAGTTGTTTCATACCTGTGCACATAAAGACAAAAAAGTTGATTTCACAGTGAATAGAATGCTTTGACATAAAAGTAGTATACATTTCAATTTTACACCAAAGTACTTACTGCAAACCTAATGGAAACACCTTAGGTTAACTTCCCACATGATTATGAGTAGTTTGAAAGTTGTTTCATGGCTTTACACATCAACACAAAAAAGTTGTTATCTCAGTGCATGCAATGCTTAGACAATACAAATAGTATACATTTCAATTTTACACCAAAGCACCTACTGCAAACCTAATGGAAACACCTTAGGTTAACTTTCCACATGATTGTGAGTAGTTTGAAAGTTGTTTCATGGCTGTAGACATCAACACAAAAAAGTTGTTATCTCAGTGCATGCAATGCTTAGACAATACGAATAGTATGCATTTCAATTTTACACCAAATTACTTACTGCAAACCTAATGGAAACACTTTAGGTTAACTTCCCACATGATTCTGAGATGTCTGAAAGTTGTTTCATACCTGTGCACATAAAGACAAAAAAGTTGATTTCACAGTGAATAGAATGCTTTGACATAAAAGTAGTATACATTTCAATTGTACTCAAAAGTCTTGACTGCAAACCTAATGCAAACACATTTGCTTAACTTACCAGATGAGTATGACTAGGTTTAAAGTTGTTTCATGCCTCAGTTCATCAAGAAAAAAAAGTTACTTTCTCAGTACTACTATGCTCTGACATTAAGGTAGTACACATCTGAATTTTACACCAAAGTACTTACTGCAAACTAATGGAAACACCTTAGGTTAACTTCCCACATGATAATGAGTAGTTTCAAAGTTGTTTCATGGCTGCACACTTTAACACAAAAAAGTTGTTTTCTCAGTGCATGCAATGCTTTTACAATACAAATAGTATACATTTCAATTTTACACCAAAGCACCTACTGCAGACCTAATGGAAACACCTTAGGTTAACTTTCCACATGATTGTGAGTAGTTTGAAAGTTGTTTCATGGCTGTAGACATCAACACAAAAAAGTTGTTATCTCAGTGCATGCAATGCTTAGACAATACAAATAGTATACATTTCAATTTTAGTCCAAAGCACTTACTGCAAACCTAATGGAAACACCTTAGGTTAACTTCCCACATGATTATGAGTAGTTTGAAAGTTGTGTCATGGCTGTACACATCAACACAAAAATGTTGTTATCTTAGTGCATGCAATGCTTAGACAATACAAATAGTATACATTTCAATTTTACACCAAAGCACTTACTGCAAACCTAATGGAAACACTTTAGGTTAACTTCCCAAATGATTCTGATATGTCTGAAAGTTGTTTCATACCTGTGCACATAAAGACAAAAAAGTTGATTTCACAGTGAATAGAATGCTTTGACATAAAAGTAGTATACATTTCAATTTTACACCAAAGTACTTACTGCAAACCTAATGGAAACACCTTAGGTTAACTTCCCACATGATTATGAGTAGTTTGAAAGTTGTTTCATGGCTGTACACATCAACACAAAAAAGTTGTTATCTCAGTGCATGCAATGCTTAGACAATACAAATAGTATACATTTCAATTTTACACCAAAGCACCTACTGCAAACCTAATGGAAACACCTTAGGTTAACTTTCCACATGATTGTGAGTAGTTTGAAAGTTGTTTCATGGCTGTAGACATCAACACAAAAAAGTTGTTATCTCAGTGCATGCAATGCTCAGACAATACAAATAGTATACATTTCAATTTTACACCAAAGCACTTACTGCAAACCTAATGGAAACACTTTAGGTTAACTTCCCAAATGATTCTGATATGTCTGAAAGTTGTTTCATACCTGTGCACATAAAGACAAAAAAGTTGATTTCACAGTGAATAGAATGCTTTGACATAAAAGTAGTATACATTTCAATTTTACACCAAAGTACTTACTGGAAACCTAATGGAAACACCTTAGGTTAACTTCCCACATGATTATGAGTAGTTTGAAAGTTGTTTCATGGCTGTGCACATCAACACAAAAAAGTTGTTATCTCAGTGCATGCAATGCTTAGACAATACAAATAGTATACATTTCAATTTTACACCAAAGCACTTACTGCAACCCTAATGGAAACACTTTAGGTTAACTTCCCACATGATTCTGAGATGTCTGTAGTTGTGCACATAAAGACAAAAGATACCTGTGCACATAAAGACAAAAAAGTTGATTTCACAGTGAATAGAATGCTTCGACATAAAAGTAGTATACATTTCAATTGTACTCAAAAGTCTTGACTGCAAACCTAATGCAAACACATTTGGTTAACTTACCAGATGAGTATGACTAGGTTTATAGTTGTTTCATGCCTCAGTTCATCAAGACAAAAAAGTTACTTTCTCAGTACTACTATGCTCTGACATTAAGGTAGTACACATCTGAATTTTACACCAAAGTACTTACTGCAAACTAATGGAAACACCTTAGGTTAACTTCCCACATGATAATGAGTAGTTTCAAAGTTGTTTCATGGCTGTACACATCAACACAAAAAAGTTGTTATCTAAGTGCATGCAATGCTTAGACAATACAAATAGTATACATTTCAATTTTACACCAAAGCACTTACTGCAAACCTAATGGAAACAACTTAGATTAACTTCCCACATGATTCTGAGATGTCTGAAAGTTGTTTCATTACTGTGCACATAAAGACAAAAAAGTTGATTTCACAATGAATAGAATGCTTTGACATAAAAGCAGTATACATTTCAATTTTACACCAAAGTACTTACTGCAAACCTAATGGAAACACCTTAGGTTAACTTCCCACATGATTATGAGTAGTTTGAAAGTTGTTTCATGGCTGTACACATCAACACAAAAAAGTTGTTATCTGAGTGCATGCAATGCTTAGACAATACAAATAGTATACATTTCAATTTTACACCAAAGCACTTACTGCAAACCTAATGGAAACACTTTAGGTTAACTTTCCACATGATTATGAGTAGTTTGAAAGTTGTTTCATGGCTGTACACATCAACACAAAAAAGTTGTTATCTGAGTGCATGCAATGCTTAGACAATACAAATAGTATACATTTCAATTTTACACCAAAGCACCTACTGCAAACCTAATGGAAACACCTTAGGTTAACTTTCCACATGATTGTGAGTAGTTTGAAAGTTGTTTCATGGCTGTAGACATCAACACAAAAAAGTTGTTATCTGAGTGCATCCAATGCTTAGACAATACAAATAGTATACATTTCAATTTTACACCAAAGCACTTACTGCAAACCTAATGGAAACACTTTAGGTTAACTTTCCACATGATTATGAGTAGTTTGAAAGTTGTTTCATGGCTGTACACATCAAAACAAAAAAGTTGTTATCTGAGTGCAGGCAATGCTTGGACAATACAAATAGTATACATTTCAATTTTACTCCAAAGCACTTACTGCAAACCTAATGGAAACACCTTAGGTTAACTTCCAACATGATTATGAGTAGTTTGAAAGTTGTTTCATGGCTGTACACATCAACACAAAAAAGTTGTTATCTGAGTGCATCCAATGCTTAGACAATACAAATAGTATACATTTCAATTTTACACCAAAGCACTTACTGCAAACCTAATGGAAACACTTTAGGTTAACTTCCCACATGATTCTGAGATGTCTGAAAGTTGTTTCATACCTGTGCACATAAAGACAAAAAAGTTGATTTCACAGTGAATAGAATGCTTTGACATAAAAGTAGTATACATTTCAATTGTACTCAAAAGTCTTGACTGCAAACCTAATGCAAACACATTTGGTTAACTTACCAGATGAGTATGACCAGGTTTAAAGTTGTTTCATGCTTCAGTTCATCAAGAAAAAAAAGTTACTTTCTCAGTACTACTATGCTCTGACATTAAGGTAGTACACATCTGAATTTTACACCAAAGTACTTCCTGCAAACTAATGGAAACACATTAGGTTAACTTCCCACATGATAATGAGTAGTTTCAAAGTTGTTTCATGGCTGTACACTTTAACACAAAAAAGTTGTTTTCTCAGTGCATGCTATGCTTTTACAATACAAATAGTATACATTTCAATTTTACACCAAAGCACCTACTGCAGACCTAATGGAAACACCTTAGGTTAACTTTCCACATGATTGTGAGTAGTTTGAAAGTTGTTTCATGGCTGTAGACATCAACACAAAAAAGTTGTTATCTCAGTGCATGCAATGCTTAGACAATACAAATAGTATACATTTCAATTTTAGTCCAAAGCACTTACTGCAAACCTAATGGAAACACCTTAGGTTAACTTCCCACATGATTATGAGTAGTTTGAAAGTTGTGTCATGGCTGTACACATCAACACAAAAAAGTTGTTATCTCAGTGCATGCAATGCTTAGACAATACAAATAGTATACATTTCAATTTTACACCAAAGCACTTACTGCAAACCTAATGGAAACACTTTAGGTTAACTTCCCAAATGATTCTGATATGTCTGAAAGTTGTTTCATACCTGTGCACATAAAGACAAAAAAGTTGATTTCACAGTGAATAGAATGCTTTGACATAAAAGTAGTATACATTTCAATTTTACACCAAAGTACTTACTGCAAACCTAATGGAAACACCTTAGGTTAACTTCCCACATGATTATGAGTAGTTTGAAAGTTGTTTCATGGCTGTACACATCAACACAAAAAAGTTGTTATCTCAGTGCATGCAATGCTTAGACAATACAAATAGTATACATTTCAATTTTACACCAAAGCACCTACTGCAAACCTAATGGAAACACCTTAGGTTAACTTTCCACATGATTGTGAGTAGTTTGAAAGTTGTTTCATGGCTGTAGACATCAACACAAAAAAGTTGTTATCTCAGTGCATGCAATGCTCAGACAATACAAATAGTATACATTTCAATTTTACACCAAAGCACTTACTGCAAACCTAATGGAAACACTTTAGGTTAACTTCCCAAATGATTCTGATATGTCTGAAAGTTGTTTCATACCTGTGCACATAAAGACAAAAAAGTTGATTTCACAGTGAATAGAATGCTTTGACATAAAAGTAGTATACATTTCAATTTTACACCAAAGTACTTACTGGAAACCTAATGGAAACACCTTAGGTTAACTTCCCACATGATTATGAGTAGTTTGAAAGTTGTTTCATGGCTGTGCACATCAACACAAAAGAGTTGTTATCTCAGTGCATGCAATGCTTAGACAATACAAATAGTATACATTTCAATTTTACACCAAAGCACTTACTGCAACCCTAATGGAAACACTTTAGGTTAACTTCCCACATGATTCTGAGATGTCTGTAGTTGTGCACATAAAGACAAAAGATACCTGTGCACATAAAGACAAAAAAGTTGATTTCACAGTGAATAGAATGCTTCGACATAAAAGTAGTATACATTTCAATTGTACTCAAAAGTCTTGACTGCAAACCTAATGCAAACACATTTGGTTAACTTACCAGATGAGTATGACTAGGTTTATAGTTGTTTCATGCCTCAGTTCATCAAGACAAAAAAGTTACTTTCTCAGTACTACTATGCTCTGACATTAAGGTAGTACACATCTGAATTTTACACCAAAGTACTTACTGCAAACTAATGGAAACACCTTAGGTTAACTTCCCACATGATAATGAGTAGTTTCAAAGTTGTTTCATGGCTGTACACATCAACACAAAAAAGTTGTTATCTAAGTGCATGCAATGCTTAGACAATACAAATAGTATACATTTCAATTTTACACCAAAGCACTTACTGCAAACCTAATGGAAACAACTTAGATTAACTTCCCACATGATTCTGAGATGTCTGAAAGTTGTTTCATTACTGTGCACATAAAGACAAAAAAGTTGATTTCACAATGAATAGAATGCTTTGACATAAAAGCAGTATACATTTCAATTTTACACCAAAGTACTTACTGCAAACCTAATGGAAACACCTTAGGTTAACTTCCCACATGATTATGAGTAGTTTGAAAGTTGTTTCATGGCTGTACACATCAACACAAAAAAGTTGTTATCTGAGTGCATGCAATGCTTAGACAATACAAATAGTATACATTTCAATTTTACACCAAAGCACTTACTGCAAACCTAATGGAAACACTTTAGGTTAACTTTCCACATGATTATGAGTAGTTTGAAAGTTGTTTCATGGCTGTACACATCAACACAAAAAAGTTGTTATCTGAGTGCATGCAATGCTTAGACAATACAAATAGTATACATTTCAATTTTACACCAAAGCACCTACTGCAAACCTAATGGAAACACCTTAGGTTAACTTTCCACATGATTGTGAGTAGTTTGAAAGTTGTTTCATGGCTGTAGACATCAACACAAAAAAGTTGTTATCTGAGTGCATCCAATGCTTAGACAATACAAATAGTATACATTTCAATTTTACACCAAAGCACTTACTGCAAACCTAATGGAAACACTTTAGGTTAACTTTCCACATGATTATGAGTAGTTTGAAAGTTGTTTCATGGCTGTACACATCAAAACAAAAAAGTTGTTATCTGAGTGCAGGCAATGCTTGGACAATACAAATAGTATACATTTCAATTTTACACCAAAGCACCTACTGCAAACCTAATGGAAACACCTTAGGTTAACTTTCCACATGATTGTGAGTAGTTTGAAAGTTGTTTCATGGCTGTACACATCAACACAAAAAAGTTGTTATCTCAGTGCATGCAATGCTTAGACAATACAAATAGTATACATTTCAATTTTACACCAAAGCACTTACTGCAAACCTAATGGAAACACTTTAGGTTAACTTCCCACATGATTCTGAGATGTCTGAAAGTTGTTTCATACCTGTGCACATAAAGACAAAAAAGTTGATTTCACAGTGAATAGAATGCTTTGACATAAAAGTAGTATACATTTCAATTGTACTCAAAAGTCTTGACTGCAAACCTAATGCAAACACATTTGGTTAACTTACCAGATGAGTATGACTAGGTTTATAGTTGTTTCATGCCTCAGTTCATCAAGACAAAAAAGTTACTTTCTCAGTACTACTATGCTCTGACATTAAGGTAGTACACATCTGAATTTTACACCAAAGTACTTACTGCAAACTAATGGAAACACCTTAGGTTAACTTCCCACATGATAATGAGTCGTTTCAAAGTTGTTTCATGGCTGTACACTTTAACATAAAAAAGTTGTTTTCTCAGTGCATGCAATGCTTTTACAATACAAATAGTATACATTTCAATTTTACACCAAAGCACCTACTGCAAACCTAATGGAAACACCTTAGGTTAACTTTCCACATGATTGTGAGTAGTTTGAAAGTTGTTTCATGGCTGTGCACATCAACACAAAAAAGTTGTTATCTAAGTGCATGCAATGCTTAGACAATACAAATAGTATACATTTCAATTTTACTCCAAAGCACTTACTGCAAACCTAATGGAAACACCTTAGGTTAACTTCCCACATGATTATGAGTAGTTTGAAAGTTGTTTCATGGCTGTACACATCAACACAAAAAAGTTGTTATCTCATTGCATGAAATGCTTAGACAATACAAATACTATACATTTCAATTTTACACCAAAGCACTTACTGCAAACCTAATGGAAACACTTTAGGTTAACTTCCCACATGATTCTGAGATGTCTGAAAGTTGTTTCATACCTGTGCACATAAAGACAAAAAAGTTGATTTCACAGTGAATAGAATGCTTTGACATAAAAGTAGTATACATTTCAATTTTACACCAAAGTACTTACTGCAAACCTAATGGAAACACCTTAGGTTAACTTCCCACATGATTATGAGTAGTTTGAAAGTTGTTTCATGGCTGTACACATCAACACAAAAAAGTTGTTATCTCAGTGCATGCAATGCTTAGACAATACAAATAGTATACATTTCAATTTTACACCAAAGCACTTACTGCAAACCTAATGGAAACACTTAGGTTAACTTTCCACATGATTATGAGTAGTTTGAAAGTTGTTTCATGGCTGTACACATCAACACAAAAAAGTTGTTATCTGAGTGCATGCAATGCTTAGACAATACAAATAGTATACATTTCAAATTTACACCAAAGCACTTACTGCAAACCTAATGGAAACACTTTACGTTAACTTTCCACATGATTATGAGTAGTTTGAAAGTTGTTTCATGGCTCTACTCATCAACACAAAAAAGTTGTTATCTAAGTGCATGCAATGCTTAGACAATACAAATAGTATACATTTCAATTTTACACCAAAGCACCTACTGCAAACCTAATGGAAACACCTTAGGTTAACTTTCCACATGATTGTGAGTAGTTTGAAAGTTGTTTCATGGCTGTAGACATCAACACAAAAAAGTTGTTATCTCAGTGCATGCAATGCTCAGACAATACAAATAGTATACATTTCAATTTTACACCAAAGCACTTACTGCAAACCTAATGGAAACACTTTAGGTTAACTTCCCAAATGATTCTGATATGTCTGAAAGTTGTTTCATACCTGTGCACATAAAGACAAAAAAGTTGATTTCACAGTGAATAGAATGCTTTGACATAAAAGTAGTATACATTTCAATTTTACACCAAAGTACTTACTGGAAACCTAATGGAAACACCTTAGGTTAACTTCCCACATGATTATGAGTAGTTTGAAAGTTGTTTCATGGCTGTGCACATCAACACAAAAGAGTTGTTATCTCAGTGCATGCAATGCTTAGACAATACAAATAGTATACATTTCAATTTTACACCAAAGCACTTACTGCAACCCTAATGGAAACACTTTAGGTTAACTTCCCACATGATTCTGAGATGTCTGTAGTTGTGCACATAAAGACAAAAGATACCTGTGCACATAAAGACAAAAAAGTTGATTTCACAGTGAATAGAATGCTTCGACATAAAAGTAGTATACATTTCAATTGTACTCAAAAGTCTTGACTGCAAACCTAATGCAAACACATTTGGTTAACTTACCAGATGAGTATGACTAGGTTTATAGTTGTTTCATGCCTCAGTTCATCAAGACAAAAAAGTTACTTTCTCAGTACTACTATGCTCTGACATTAAGGTAGTACACATCTGAATTTTACACCAAAGTACTTACTGCAAACTAATGGAAACACCTTAGGTTAACTTCCCACATGATAATGAGTAGTTTCAAAGTTGTTTCATGGCTGTACACATCAACACAAAAAAGTTGTTATCTAAGTGCATGCAATGCTTAGACAATACAAATAGTATACATTTCAATTTTACACCAAAGCACTTACTGCAAACCTAATGGAAACAACTTAGATTAACTTCCCACATGATTCTGAGATGTCTGAAAGTTGTTTCATTACTGTGCACATAAAGACAAAAAAGTTGATTTCACAATGAATAGAATGCTTTGACATAAAAGCAGTATACATTTCAATTTTACACCAAAGTACTTACTGCAAACCTAATGGAAACACCTTAGGTTAACTTCCCACATGATTATGAGTAGTTTGAAAGTTGTTTCATGGCTGTACACATCAACACAAAAAAGTTGTTATCTGAGTGCATGCAATGCTTAGACAATACAAATAGTATACATTTCAATTTTACACCAAAGCACTTACTGCAAACCTAATGGAAACACTTTAGGTTAACTTTCCACATGATTATGAGTAGTTTGAAAGTTGTTTCATGGCTGTACACATCAACACAAAAAAGTTGTTATCTGAGTGCATGCAATGCTTAGACAATACAAATAGTATACATTTCAATTTTACACCAAAGCACCTACTGCAAACCTAATGGAAACACCTTAGGTTAACTTTCCACATGATTGTGAGTAGTTTGAAAGTTGTTTCATGGCTGTAGACATCAACACAAAAAAGTTGTTATCTGAGTGCATCCAATGCTTAGACAATACAAATAGTATACATTTCAATTTTACACCAAAGCACTTACTGCAAACCTAATGGAAACACTTTAGGTTAACTTTCCACATGATTATGAGTAGTTTGAAAGTTGTTTCATGGCTGTACACATCAAAACAAAAAAGTTGTTATCTGAGTGCAGGCAATGCTTGGACAATACAAATAGTATACATTTCAATTTTACACCAAAGCACCTACTGCAAACCTAATGGAAACACCTTAGGTTAACTTTCCACATGATTGTGAGTAGTTTGAAAGTTGTTTCATGGCTGTACACATCAACACAAAAAAGTTGTTATCTCAGTGCATGCAATGCTTAGACAATACAAATAGTATACATTTCAATTTTACACCAAAGCACTTACTGCAAACCTAATGGAAACACTTTAGGTTAACTTCCCACATGATTCTGAGATGTCTGAAAGTTGTTTCATACCTGTGCACATAAAGACAAAAAAGTTGATTTCACAGTGAATAGAATGCTTTGACATAAAAGTAGTATACATTTCAATTGTACTCAAAAGTCTTGACTGCAAACCTAATGCAAACACATTTGGTTAACTTACCAGATGAGTATGACTAGGTTTATAGTTGTTTCATGCCTCAGTTCATCAAGACAAAAAAGTTACTTTCTCAGTACTACTATGCTCTGACATTAAGGTAGTACACATCTGAATTTTACACCAAAGTACTTACTGCAAACTAATGGAAACACCTTAGGTTAACTTCCCACATGATAATGAGTCGTTTCAAAGTTGTTTCATGGCTGTACACTTTAACATAAAAAAGTTGTTTTCTCAGTGCATGCAATGCTTTTACAATACAAATAGTATACATTTCAATTTTACACCAAAGCACCTACTGCAAACCTAATGGAAACACCTTAGGTTAACTTTCCACATGATTGTGAGTAGTTTGAAAGTTGTTTCATGGCTGTGCACATCAACACAAAAAAGTTGTTATCTAAGTGCATGCAATGCTTAGACAATACAAATAGTATACATTTCAATTTTACTCCAAAGCACTTACTGCAAACCTAATGGAAACACCTTAGGTTAACTTCCCACATGATTATGAGTAGTTTGAAAGTTGTTTCATGGCTGTACACATCAACACAAAAAAGTTGTTATCTCATTGCATGAAATGCTTAGACAATACAAATAGTATACATTTCAATTTTACACCAAAGCACTTACTGCAAACCTAATGGAAACACTTTAGGTTAACTTCCCACATGATTCTGAGATGTCTGAAAGTTGTTTCATACCTGTGCACATAAAGACAAAAAAGTTGATTTCACAGTGAATAGAATGCTTTGACATAAAAGTAGTATACATTTCAATTTTACACCAAAGTACTTACTGCAAACCTAATGGAAACACCTTAGGTTAACTTCCCACATGATTATGAGTAGTTTGAAAGTTGTTTCATGGCTGTACACATCAACACAAAAAAGTTGTTATCTCAGTGCATGCAATGCTTAGACAATACAAATAGTATACATTTCAATTTTACACCAAAGCACTTACTGCAAACCTAATGGAAACACTTTAGGTTAACTTTCCACATGATTATGAGTAGTTTGAAAGTTGTTTCATGGCTGTACACATCAACACAAAAAAGTTGTTATCTGAGTGCATGCAATGCTTAGACAATACAAATAGTATACATTTCAAATTTACACCAAAGCACTTACTGCAAACCTAATGGAAACACTTTACGTTAACTTTCCACATGATTATGAGTAGTTTGAAAGTTGTTTCATGGCTCTACTCATCAACACAAAAAAGTTGTTATCTAAGTGCATGCAATGCTTAGACAATACAAATAGTATACATTTCAATTTTACACCAAAGCACCTACTGCAAACCTAATGCAAACACCTTAGGTTAACTTTCCACATGATTGTGAGTAGTTTGAAAGTTGTTTCATGGCTGTAGACATCAACACAAAAAAGTTGTTATCTCAGTGCATGCAATGCTTAGACAATACGAATAGTATGCATTTCAATTTTACACCAAACCATTACGGCAAACCTAATGGAAACACTTTAGGTTAACTTCCCACATGATTCTGAGATGTCTGAAAGTTGTTTCATACCTGTGCACATAAAGACAAAAAAGTTGATTTCACAGTGAATAGAATGCTTTGACATAAAAGTAGTATACATTTCAATTGTACTCAAAAGTCTTGACTGCAAACCTAATGCAAACACATTTGGTTAACTTACCAGATGAGTATGACTAGGTTTAAAGTTGTTTCATGCTTCAGTTCATCAAGAAAAAAAAGTTACTTTCTCAGTACTACTATGCTCTGACATTAAGGTAATACACATCTGAATTTTACACCAAAGTACTTACTGCAAACTAATGGAAACACCTTAGGTTAACTTCCCACATGATAATGAGTAGTTTCAAAGTTGTTTCATGGCTGTACACTTTAACACAAAAAAGTTGTTTTCTCAGTGCATGCTATGCTTTTACAATACAAATAGTATACATTTCAATTTTACACCAAAGCACCTACTGCAGACCTAATGGAAACACCTTAGGTTAACTTTCCACATGATTGTGAGTAGTTTGAAAGTTGTTTCATGGCTGTAGACATCAACACAAAAAAGTTGTTATCTCAGTGCATGCAATGCTTAGACAATACAAATAGTATACATTTCAATTTTAGTCCAAAGCACTTACTGCAAACCTAATGGAAACACCTTAGGTTAACTTCCCACATGATTATGAGTTGTTTGAAAGTTGTGTCATGGCTGTACACATCAACACAAAAAAGTTGTTATCTCAGTGCATGCAATGCTTAGACAATACAAATAGTATACATTTCAATTTTACACCAAAGCACTTACTGCAAACCTAATGGAAACACTTTAGGTTAACTTCCCAAATGATTCTGATATGTCTGAAAGTTGTTTCATACCTGTGCACATAAAGACAAAAAAGTTGATTTCACAGTGAATAGAATGCTTTGACATAAAAGTAGTATACATTTCAATTTTACACCAAAGTACTTACTGCAAACCTAATGGAAACACCTTAGGTTAACTTCCCACATGATTATGAGTAGTTTGAAAGTTGTTTCATGGCTTTACACATCAACACAAAAAAGTTGTTATCTCAGTGCATGCAATGCTTAGACAATACAAATAGTATACATTTCAATTTTACACCAAAGCACCTACTGCAAACCTAATGGAAACACCTTAGGTTAACTTTCCACATGATTGTGAGTAGTTTGAAAGTTGTTTCATGGCTGTAGACATCAACACAAAAAAGTTGTTATCTCAGTGCATGCAATGCTTAGACAATACGAATAGTATGCATTTCAATTTTACACCAAATTACTTCCTGCAAACCTAATGGAAACACTTTAGGTTAACTTCCCACATGATTCTGAGATGTCTGAAAGTTGTTTCATACCTGTGCACATAAAGACAAAAAAGTTGATTTCACAGTGAATAGAATGCTTTGACATAAAAGTAGTATACATTTCAATTGTACTCAAAAGTCTTGACTGCAAACCTAATGCAAACACATTTGGTTAACTTACCAGATGAGTATGACTAGGTTTAAAGTTGTTTCATGCCTCAGTTCATCAAGAAAAAAAAGTTACTTTCTCAGTACTACTATGCTCTGACATTAAGGTAGTACACATCTGAATTTTACACCAAAGTACTTACTGCAAACTAATGGAAACACCTTAGGTTAACTTCCCACATGATAATGAGTAGTTTCAAAGTTGTTTCATAGCTGCACACTTTAACACAAAAAAGTTGTTTTCTCAGTGCATGCAATGCTTTTACAATACAAATAGTATACATTTCAATTTTACTCCAAAGCACCTACTGCAAACCTAATGGAAACACCTTAGGTTAACTTTCCACATGATTGTGAGTAGTTTCAAAGTTGTTTCATGGCTGTACACTTTAACATAAAAAAGGTGTTTTCTCAGTGCATGCAATGCTTTTACAATTCAAATAGTATACATTTCAATTTTACACCAAAGCACCTACTGCAAACCTAATGGAAACACCTTAGGTTAACTTTCCACATGATTGTGAGTAGTCTGAAAGTTGTTTCATGGCTGTAGACATCAACACAAAAAAGTTGTTATCTCAGTGCATGCAATGCTTGGACAATACAAATAGTATACATTTCAATTTTACTCCAAACCACTTACTGCAAACCTAATGGAAACACTTTAGGTTAACTTCCCACATGATTCTGAGATGTCTGAAAGTTGTTTCATACCTGTGCACATAAAGACAAAAAAGTTGATTTCACAGTGAATAGAATGCTTTGACATAAAAGTAGTATACATTTCAATTTTACACCAAAGTACTTACTGGAAACCTAATGGAAACACCTTAGGTTAACTTCCCACATGATTATGAGTAGTTTGAAAGTTGTTTCATGGCTGTACACATCAACACAAAAAAGTTGTTATCTGAGTGCATGCAATGCTTAGACAATACAAATAGTATACATTTCAATTTTACACCAAAGCACTTACTGCAAACCTAATGGAAACACCTTAGGTTAACTTTCCACATGATTGTGAGTAGTTTGAAAGTTGTTTCATGGCTGTAGACATCAACACAAAAAAGTTGTTATCTCAGTGCATGCAATGCTTAGACAATACAAATAGTATACATTTCAATTTTACTCCAAAGCACTTACTGCAAACCTAATGGAAACACCTTAGGTTAACTTCCCACATGATTATGAGTAGTTTGAAAGTTGTGTCATGGCTGTACACATCAACACAAAAAAGTTGTTATCTCAGTGCATGCAATGCTCAGACAATACAAATAGTATACATTTCAATTTTACACCAAAGCACTTACTGCAAACCTAATGGAAACACTTTAGGTTAACTTCCCAAATGATTCTGATATGTCTGAAAGTTGTTTCATACCTGTGCACATAAAGACAAAAAAGTTGATTTCACAGTGAATAGAATGCTTTGACATAAAAGTAGTATACATTTCAATTTTACACCAAAGTACTTACTGGAAACCTAATGGAAACACCTTAGGTTAACTTCCCACATGATTATGAGTAGTTTGAAAGTTGTTTCATGGCTGTGCACATCAACACAAAAAAGTTGTTATCTCAGTGCATGCAATGCTTAGACAATACAAATAGTATACATTTCAATTTTACACCAAAGCACTTACTGCAACCCTAATGGAAACACTTTAGGTTAACTTTCCACATGATTATGAGTAGTTTGAAAGTTGTTTCATGGCTGTACACATCAACACAAAAAAGTTGTTATCTAAGTGCATGCAATGCTTAGACAATACAAATAGTATACATTTCAATTTTACACCAAAGCACTTACTGCAAACCTAATGGAAACAACTTAGATTAACTTCCCACATGATTCTGAGATGTCTGAAAGTTGTTTCATTACTGTGCACATATAGACAAAAAAGTTGATTTCACAATGAATAGAATGCTTTGACATAAAAGCAGTATACATTTCAATTTTACACCAAAGTACTTACTGCAAACCTAATGGAAACACCTTAGGTTAACTTCCCACATGATTATGAGTAGTTTGAAAGTTGTTTCATGGCTATACACATCAACACAAAAAAGTTGTTATCTGAGTGCATGCAATGCTTAGACAATACAAATAGTATACATTTCAATTTTACACCAAAGCACTTACTGCAAACCTAATGGAAACACTTTAGGTTAACTTTCCACATGATTATGAGTAGTTTGAAAGTTGTTTCATGGCTGTACACATCAACACAAAAAAGTTGTTATCTGAGTGCATGCAATGCTTAGACAATACAAATAGTATACATTTCAATTTTACACCAAAGCACCTACTGCAAACCTAATGGAAACACCTTAGGTTAACTTTCCACATGATTGTGAGTAGTTTGAAAGTTGTTTCATGGCTGTAGACATCAACACAAAAAAGTTGTTATCTGAGTGCATCCAATGCTTAGACAATACAAATAGTATACATTTCAATTTTACACCAAAGCACTTACTGCAAACCTAATGGAAACACTTTAGGTTAACTTTCCACATGATTATGAGTAGTTTGAAAGTTGTTTCATGGCTGTAGACATCAACACAAAAAAGTTGTTATCTCAGTGCATGCAATGCTTAGACAATACAAATAGTATACATTTCAATTTTACACCAAAGCACTTACTGCAAACCTAATGGAAACACTTTAGGTTAACTTCCCACATGATTCTGAGATGTCTGAAAGTTGTTTCATACCTGTGCACATAAAGACAAAAAAGTTGATTTCACAGTGAATAGAATGCTTTGACATAAAAGTAGTATACATTTCAATTGTACTCAAAAGTCTTGACTGCAAACCTAATGCAAACACATTTGGTTAACTTACCAGATGAGTATGACTAGGTTTATAGTTGTTTCATGCCTCAGTTCATCAAGACAAAAAAGTTACTTTCTCAGTACTACTATGCTCTGACATTAAGGTAGTACACATCTGAATTTTACACCAAAGTACTTACTGCAAACTAATGGAAACACCTTAGGTTAACTTCCCACATGATAATGAGTAGTTTCAACGTTGTTTCATGGCTGTACACTTTAACATAAAAAAGTTGTTTTCTCAGTGCATGCAATGCTTTTACAATACAAATAGTATACATTTCAATTTTACACCAAAGCACCTACTGCAAACCTAATGGAAACACCTTAGGTTAACTTTCCACAAGATTGTGAGTAGTTTGAAAGTTGTTTCATGGCTGTACACATCAACACAAAAAAGTTGTTATCTAAGTGCATGCAATGCTTAGACAATACAAATAGTATACATTTCAATTTTACTCCAAAGCACTTACTGCAAACCTAATGGAAACACCTTAGGTTAACTTCCCACATGATTATGAGTAGTTTGAAAGTTGTTTCATGGCTGTACACATCAACACAAAAAAGTTGTTATCTCAGTGCATGAAATGCTTAGACAATACAAATAGTATACATTTCAATTTTACACCAAAGCACTTACTGCAAACCTAATGGAAACACGTTAGGTTAACTTCCCACATGATTCTGAGATGTCTGAAAGTTGTTTCATACCTGTGCACATAAAGACAAAAAAGTTGATTTCACAGTGAATAGAATGCTTTGACATAAAAGTAGTATACATTTCAATTTTACACCAAAGTACTTACTGCAAACCTAATGGAAACACCTTAGGTTAACTTCCCACATGATTATGAGTAGTTTGAAAGTTGTTTCATGGCTATACACATCAACACAAAAAAGTTGTTATCTGAGTGCATGCAATGCTTAGACAATACAAATAGTATACATTTCAATTTTACACCAAAGCACTTACTGCAAACCTAATGGAAACACTTTAGGTTAACTTTCCACATGATTATGAGTAGTTTGAAAGTTGTTTCATGGCTGTACACATCAACACAAAAAAGTTGTTATCTGAGTGCATGCAATGCTTAGACAATACAAATAGCATACATTTCAATTTTACACCAAAGCACCTACTGCAAACCTAATGGAAACACCTTAGGTTAACTTTCCACATGATTGTGAGTAGTTTGAAAGTTGTTTCATGGCTGTAGACATCAACACAAAAAAGTTGTTATCTGAGTGCATCCAATGCTTAGACAATACAAATAGTATACATTTCAATTTTACACCAAAGCACTTACTGCAAACCTAATGGAATCACTTTACGTTAACTTTCCACATGATTATGAGTAGTTTGAAAGTTGTTTCATGGCTGTACACATCAAAACAAAAAAGTTGTTATCTGAGTGCATGCAATGCTTGGACAATACAAATAGTATACATTTCAATTTTACACCAAAGCACCTACTGCAAACCTAATGGAAACACCTTAGGTTAACTTTCCACATGATTGTGAGTAGTTTGAAAGTTGTTTCATGGCTGTAGACATCAACACAAAAAAGTTGTTATCTCAGTGCATGCAATGCTTAGACAATACAAATAGTATACATTTCAATTTTACACCAAAGCACTTACTGCAAACCTAATGGAAACACTTTAGGTTAACTTCCCACATGATTCTGAGATGTCTGAAAGTTGTTTCATACCTGTGCACATAAAGACAAAAAAGTTGATTTCACAGTGAATAGAATGCTTTGACATAAAAGTAGTATACATTTCAATTGTACTCAAAAGTCTTGACTGCAAACCTAATGCAAACACATTTGGTTAACTTACCAGATGAGTATGACTAGGTTTATAGTTGTTTCATGCCTCAGTTCATCAAGACAAAAAAGTTACTTTCTCAGTACTACTATGCTCTGACATTAAGGTAGTACACATCTGAATTTTACACCAAAGTACTTACTGCAAACTAATGGAAACACCTTAGGTTAACTTCCCACATGATAATGAGTAGTTTCAACGTTGTTTCATGGCTGTACACTTTAACATAAAAAAGTTGTTTTCTCAGTGCATGCAATGCTTTTACAATACAAATAGTATACATTTCAATTTTACACCAAAGCACCTATTGCAAACCTAATGGAAACACCTTAGGTTAACTTTCCACATGATTGTGAGTAGTCTGAAAGTTGTTTCATGGCTGTAGACATCAACACAAAAAAGTTGTTATCTCAGTGCATGCAATGCTTGGACAATACAAATAGTATACATTTCAATTTTACTCCAAACCACTTACTGCAAACCTAATGGAAACACTTTAGGTTAACTTCCCACATGATTCTGAGATGTCTGAAAGTTGTTTCATACCTGTGCACATAAAGACAAAAAAGTTGATTTCACAGTGAATAGAATGCTTTGACATAAAAGTAGTATACATTTCAATTTTACACCAAAGTACTTACTGGAAACCTAATGGAAACACCTTAGGTTAACTTCCCACATGATTATGAGTAGTTTGAAAGTTGTTTCATGGCTGTACACATCAACACAAAAAAGTTGTTATCTGAGTGCATGCAATGCTTAGACAATACAAATAGTATACATTTCAATTTTACACCAAAGCACTTACTGCAAACCTAATGGAAACACCTTAGGTTAACTTTCCACATGATTGTGAGTAGTTTGAAAGTTGTTTCATGGCTGTAGACATCAACACAAAAAAGTTGTTATCTCAGTGCATGCAATGCTTAGACAATACAAATAGTATACATTTCAATTTTACTCCAAAGCACTTACTGCAAACCTAATGGAAACACCTTAGGTTAACTTCCCACATGATTATGAGTAGTTTGAAAGTTGTGTCATGGCTGTACACATCAACACAAAAAAGTTGTTATCTCAGTGCATGCAATGCTCAGACAATACAAATAGTATACATTTCAATTTTACACCAAAGCACTTACTGCAAACCTAATGGAAACACTTTAGGTTAACTTCCCAAATGATTCTGATATGTCTGAAAGTTGTTTCATACCTGTGCACATAAAGACAAAAAAGTTGATTTCACAGTGAATAGAATGCTTTGACATAAAAGTAGTATACATTTCAATTTTACACCAAAGTACTTACTGGAAACCTAATGGAAACACCTTAGGTTAACTTCCCACGTGATTATGAGTAGTTTGAAAGTTGTTTCATGGCTGTGCACATCAACACAAAAAAGTTGTTATCTCAGTGCATGCAATACTTAGACAATACAAATAGTATACATTTCAATTTTACACCAAAGCACTTACTGCAACCCTAATGGAAACACTTTAGGTTAACTTTCCACATGATTATGAGTAGTTTGAAAGTCGTTTCATGGCTGTACACATCAACACAAAAAAGTTGTTATCTAAGTGCATGCAATGCTTAGACAATACAAATAGTATACATTTCAATTTTACACCAAAGCACTTACTGCAAACCTAATGGAAACAACTTAGATTAACTTCCCACATGATTCTGAGATGTCTGAAAGTTGTTTCATTACTGTGCACATATAGACAAAAAAGTTGATTTCACAATGAATAGAATGCTTTGACATAAAAGCAGTATACATTTCAATTTTACACCAAAGTACTTACTGGAAACCTAATGGAAACACCTTAGGTTAACTTCCCACGTGATTATGAGTAGTTTGAAAGTTGTTTCATGGCTGTGCACATCAACACAAAAAAGTTGTTATCTCAGTGCATGCAATGCTTAGACAATACAAATAGTATACATTTCAATTTTACACCAAAGCACTTACTGCAACCCTAATGGAAACACTTTAGGTTAACTTTCCACATGATTATGAGTAGTTTGAAAGTTGTTTCATGGCTGTACACATCAACACAAAAAAGTTGTTATCTGAGTGCATGCAATGCTTAGACAATACAAATAGTATACATTTCAATTTTACACCAAAGCACCTACTGCAAACCTAATGGAAACACCTTAGGTTAACTTTCCACATGATTGTGAGTAGTTTGAAAGTTGTTTCATGGCTGTAGACATCAACACAAAAAAGTTGTTATCTGAGTGCATCCAATGCTTAGACAATACAAATAGTATACATTTCAATTTTACACCAAAGCACTTACTGCAAACCTAATGGAAACACTTTAGGTTAACTTTCCACATGATTATGAGTAGTTTGAAAGTTGTTTCATGGCTGTAGACATCAACACAAAAAAGTTGTTATCTCAGTGCATGCAATGCTTAGACAATACAAATAGTATACATTTCAATTTTACACCAAAGCACTTACTGCAAACCTAATGGAAACACTTTAGGTTAACTTCCCACATGATTCTGAGATGTCTGAAAGTTGTTTCATACCTGTGCACATAAAGACAAAAAAGTTGATTTCACAGTGAATAGAATGCTTTGACATAAAAGTAGTATACATTTCAATTGTACTCAAAAGTCTTGACTGCAAACCTAATGCAAACACATTTGGTTAACTTACCAGATGAGTATGACTAGGTTTATAGTTGTTTCATGCCTCAGTTCATCAAGACAAAAAAGTTACTTTCTCAGTACTACTATGCTCTGACATTAAGGTAGTACACATCTGAATTTTACACCAAAGTACTTACTGCAAACTAATGGAAACACCTTAGGTTAACTTCCCACATGATAATGAGTAGTTTCAACGTTGTTTCATGGCTGTACACTTTAACATAAAAAAGTTGTTTTCTCAGTGCATGCAATGCTTTTACAATACAAATAGTATACATTTCAATTTTACACCAAAGCACCTACTGCAAACCTAATGGAAACACCTTAGGTTAACTTTCCACATGATTGTGAGTAGTTTGAAAGTTGTTTCATGGCTGTACACATCAACACAAAAAAGTTGTTATCTCAGTGCATGAAATGCTTAGACAATACAAATAGTATACATTTCAATTTTACACCAAAGCACTTACTGCAAACCTAATGGAAACACGTTAGGTTAACTTCCCACATGATTCTGAGATGTCTGAAAGTTGTTTCATACCTGTGCACATAAAGACAAAAAAGTTGATTTCACAGTGAATAGAATGCTTTGACATAAAAGTAGTATACATTTCAATTTTACACCAAAGTACTTACTGCAAACCTAATGGAAACACCTTAGGTTAACTTCCCACATGATTATGAGTAGTTTGAAAGTTGTTTCATGGCTATACACATCAACACAAAAAAGTTGTTATCTGAGTGCATGCAATGCTTAGACAATACAAATAGTATACATTTCAATATTACACCAAAGCACTTACTGCAAACCTAATGGAAACACTTTAGGTTAACTTTCCACATGATTATGAGTAGTTTGAAAGTTGTTTCATGGCTGTACACATCAACACAAAAAAGTTGTTATCTGAGTGCATGCAATGCTTAGACAATACAAATAGTATACATTTCAATTTTACACCAAAGCACCTACTGCAAACCTAATGGAAACACCTTAGGTTAACTTTCCACATGATTGTGAGTAGTTTGAAAGTTGTTTCATGGCTGTAGACATCAACACAAAAAAGTTGTTATCTGAGTGCATCCAATGCTTAGACAATACAAATAGTATACATTTCAATTTTACACCAAAGCACTTACTGCAAACCTAATGGAAACACTTTAGGTTAACTTTCCACATGATTATGAGTAGTTTGAAAGTTGTTTCATGGCTGTACACATCAAAACAAAAAAGTTGTTATCTGAGTGCATGCAATGCTTGGACAATACAAATAGTATACATTTCAATTTTACACCAAAGCACCTACTGCAAACCTAATGGAAACACCTTAGGTTAACTTTCCACATGATTGTGAGTAGTTTGAAAGTTGTTTCATGGCTGTAGACATCAACACAAAAAAGTTGTTATCTCAGTGCATGCAATGCTTAGACAATACAAATAGTATACATTTCAATTTTACACCAAAGCACTTACTGCAAACCTAATGGAAACACTTTAGGTTAACTTCCCACATGATTCTGAGATGTCTGAAAGTTGTTTCATACCTGTGCACATAAAGACAAAAAAGTTGATTTCACAGTGAATAGAATGCTTTGACATAAAAGTAGTATACATTTCAATTGTACTCAAAAGTCTTGACTGCAAACCTAATGCAAACACATTTGGTTAACTTACCAGATGAGTATGACTAGGTTTATAGTTGTTTCATGCCTCAGTTCATCAAGACAAAAAAGTTACTTTCTCAGTACTACTATGCTCTGACATTAAGGTAGTACACATCTGAATTTTACACCAAAGTACTTACTGCAAACTAATGGAAACACCTTAGGTTAACTTCCCACATGATAATGAGTAGTTTCAACGTTGTTTCATGGCTGTACACTTTAACATAAAAAAGTTGTTTTCTCAGTGCATGCAATGCTTTTACAATACAAATAGTATACATTTCAATTTTACACCAAAGCACCTACTGCAAACCTAATGGAAACACCTTAGGTTAACTTTCCACATGATTGTGAGTAGTTTGAAAGTTGTTTCATGGCTGTACACATCAACACAAAAAAGTTGTTATCTAAGTGCATGCAATGCTTAGACAATACAAATAGTATACATTTCAATTTTACTCCAAAGCATTTACTGCAAACCTAATGGAAACACCTTAGGTTAACTTCCCACATGATTATGAGTAGTTTGAAAGTTGTTTCATGGCTGTACACATCAACACAAAAAAGTTGTTATCTCAGTGCATGAAATGCTTAGACAATACAAATAGTATACATTTCAATTTTACACCAAAGCACTTACTGCAAACCTAATGGAAACACTTTAGGTTAACTTCCCACATGATTCTGAGATGTCTGAAAGTTGTTTCATACCTGTGCACATAAAGACAAAAAAGTTGATTTCACAGTGAATAGAATGCTTTGACATAAAAGTAGTATACATTTCAATTTTACACCAAAGTACTTACTGCAAACCTAATGGAAACACCTTAGGTTAACTTCCCACATGATTATGAGTAGTTTGAAAGTTGTTTCATGGCTGTACACATCAACACAAAAAAGTTGTTATCTCAGTGCATGCAATGCTTAGACAATACAAATAGTATACATTTCAATTTTACACCAAAGCACTTACTGCAAACCTAATGGAAACACTTTAGGTTAACTTTCCACATGATTATGAGTAGTTTGAAAGTTGTTTCATGGCTGTACACATCAACACAAAAAAGTTGTTATCTGAGTGCATGCAATGCTTAGACAATACAAATAGTATACATTTCAAATTTACACCAAAGCACTTCCTGCAAACATAATGGAAACACTTTACGTTAACTTTCCACATGATTATGAGTAGTTTGAAAGTTGTTTCATGGCTCTACTCATCAACACAAAAAAGTTGTTATCTAAGTGCATGCAATGCTTAGACAATACAAATAGTATACATTTCAATTTTACACCAAAGCACCTACTGCAAACCTAATGCAAACACCTTAGGTTAACTTTCCACATGATTGTGAGTAGTTTGAAAGTTGTTTCATGGCTGTAGACATCAACACAAAAAAGTTGTTATCTCAGTGCATGCAATGCTTAGACAATACGAATAGTATGCATTTCAATTTTACACCAAACCATTACGGCAAACCTAATGGAAACACTTTAGGTTAACTTCCCACATGATTCTGAGATGTCTGAAAGTTGTTTCATACCTGTGCACATAAAGACAAAAAAGTTGATTTCACAGTGAATAGAATGCTTTGACATAAAAGTAGTATACATTTCAATTGTACTCAAAAGTCTTGACTGCAAACCTAATGCAAACACATTTGGTTAACTTACCAGATGAGTATGACTAGGTTTAAAGTTGTTTCATGCTTCAGTTCATCAAGAAAAAAAAGTTACTTTCTCAGTACTACTATGCTCTGACATTAAGGTAGTACACATCTGAATTTTACAGCAAAGTACTTACTGCAAACTAATGGAAACACCTTAGGTTAACTTCCCACATGATAATGAGTAGTTTCAAAGTTGTTTCATGGCTGTACACTTTAACACAAAAAAGTTGTTTTCTCAGTGCATGCTATGCTTTTACAATACAAATAGTATACATTTCAATTTTACACCAAAGCACCTACTGCAGACCTAATGGAAACACCTTAGGTTAACTTTCCACATGATTGTGAGTAGTTTGAAAGTTGTTTCATGGCTGTAGACATCAACACAAAAAAGTTGTTATCTCAGTGCATGCAATGCTTAGACAATACAAATAGTATACATTTCAATTTTAGTCCAAAGCACTTACTGCAAACCTAATGGAAACACCTTAGGTTAACTTCCCACATGTTTATGAGTAGTTTGAAAGTTGTGTCATGGCTGTACACATCAACACAAAAAAGTTGTTATCTCAGTGCATGCAATGCTTAGACAATACAAATAGTATACATTTCAATTTTACACCAAAGCACTTACTGCAAACCTAATGGAAACACTTTAGGTTAACTTCCCAAATGATTCTGATATGTCTGAAAGTTGTTTCATACCTGTGCACATAAAGACAAAAAAGTTGATTTCACAGTGAATAGAATGCTTTGACATAAAAGTAGTATACATTTCAATTTTACACCAAAGTACTTACTGCAAACCTAATGGAAACACCTTAGGTTAACTTCCCACATGATTATGAGTAGTTTGAAAGTTGTTTCATGGCTTTACACATCAACACAAAAAAGTTGTTATCTCAGTGCATGCAATGCTTAGACAATACAAATAGTATACATTTCAATTTTACACCAAAGCACCTACTGCAAACCTAATGGAAACACCTTAGGTTAACTTTCCACATGATTGTGAGTAGTTTGAAAGTTGTTTCATGGCTGTAGACATCAACACAAAAAAGTTGTTATCTCAGTGCATGCAATGCTTAGACAATACGAATAGTATGCATTTCAATTTTACACCAAATTACTTACTGCAAACCTAATGGAAACACTTTAGGTTAACTTCCCACATGATTCTGAGATGTCTGAAAGTTGTTTCATACCTGTGCACATAAAGACAAAAAAGTTGATTTCACAGTGAATAGAATGCTTTGACATAAAAGTAGTATACATTTCAATTGTACTCAAAAGTCTTGACTGCAAACCTAATGCAAACACATTTGGTTAACTTACCAGATGAGTATGACTAGGTTTAAAGTTGTTTCATGCCTCAGTTCATCAAGAAAAAAAAGTTACTTTCTCAGTACTACTATGCTCTGACATTAAGGTAGTACACATCTGAATTTTACACCAAAGTACTTACTGCAAACTAATGGAAACACCTTAGGTTAACTTCCCACATGATAATGAGTAGTTTCAAAGTTGTTTCATAGCTGCACACTTTAACACAAAAAAGTTGTTTTCTCAGTGCATGCAATGCTTTTACAATACAAATAGTATACATTTCAATTTTACTCCAAAGCACCTACTGCAAACCTAATGGAAACACCTTAGGTTAACTTTCCACATGATTGTGAGTAGTTTCAAAGTTGTTTCATGGCTGTACACTTTAACATAAAAAAGGTGTTTTCTCAGTGCATGCAATGCTTTTACAATTCAAATAGTATACATTTCAATTTTACACCAAAGCACCTACTGCAAACCTAATGGAAACACCTTAGGTTAACTTTCCACATGATTGTGAGTAGTCTGAAAGTTGTTTAATGGCTGTAGACATCAACACAAAAAAGTTGTTATCTCAGTGCATGCAATGCTTGGACAATACAAATAGTATACATTTCAATTTTACTCCAAACCACTTACTGCAAACCTAATGGAAACACTTTAGGTTAACTTCCCACATGATTCTGAGATGTCTGAAAGTTGTTTCATACCTGTGCACATAAAGACAAAAAAGTTGATTTCACAGTGAATAGAATGCTTTGACATAAAAGTAGTATACATTTCAATTTTACACCAAAGTACTTACTGGAAACCTAATGGAAACACCTTAGGTTAACTTCCCACATGATTATGAGTAGTTTGAAAGTTGTTTCATGGCTGTACACATCAACACAAAAAAGTTGTTATCTGAGTGCATGCAATGCTTAGACAATACAAATAGTATACATTTCAATTTTACACCAAAGCACTTACTGCAAACCTAATGGAAACACCTTAGGTTAACTTTCCACATGATTGTGAGTAGTTTGAAAGTTGTTTCATGGCTGTAGACATCAACACAAAAAAGTTGTTATCTCAGTGCATGCAATGCTTAGACAATACAAATAGTATACATTTCAATTTTACTCCAAAGCACTTACTGCAAACCTAATGGAAACACCTTAGGTTAACTTCCCACATGATTATGAGTAGTTTGAAAGTTGTGTCATGGCTGTACACATCAACACAAAAAAGTTGTTATCTCAGTGCATGCAATGCTCAGACAATACAAATAGTATACATTTCAATTTTACACCAAAGCACTTACTGCAAACCTAATGGAAACACTTTAGGTTAACTTCCCAAATGATTCTGATATGTCTGAAAGTTGTTTCATACCTGTGCACATAAAGACAAAAAAGTTGATTTCACAGTGAATAGAATGCTTTGACATAAAAGTAGTATACATTTCAATTTTACACCAAAGTACTTACTGGAAACCTAATGGAAACACCTTAGGTTAACTTCCCACATGATTATGAGTAGTTTGAAAGTTGTTTCATGGCTGTGCACATGAACACAAAAAAGTTGTTATCTCAGTGCATGCAATGCTTAGACAATACAAATAGTATACATTTCAATTTTACACCAAAGCACTTACTGCAACCCTAATGGAAACACTTTAGGTTAACTTTCCACATGATTATGAGTAGTTTGAAAGTTGTTTCATGGCTGTACACATCAACACAAAAAAGTTGTTATCTAAGTGCATGCAATGCTTAGACAATACAAATAGTATACATTTCAATTTTACACCAAAGCACTTACTGCAAACCTAATGGAAACAACTTAGATTAACTTCCCACATGATTCTGAGATGTCTGAAAGTTGTTTCATTACTGTGCACATATAGACAAAAAAGTTGATTTCACAATGAATAGAATGCTTTGACATAAAAGCAGTATACATTTCAATTTTACACCAAAGTACTTACTGCAAACCTAATGGAAACACCTTAGGTTAACTTCCCACATGATTATGAGTAGTTTGAAAGTTGTTTCATGGCTATACACATCAACACAAAAAAGTTGTTATCTGAGTGCATGCAATGCTTAGACAATACAAATAGTATACATTTCAATTTTACACCAAAGCACTTACTGCAAACCTAATGGAAACACCTTAGGTTAACTTCCCACATGATTATGAGTAGTTTGAAAGTTGTTTCATGGCTATACACATCAACACAAAAAAGTTGTTATCTGAGTGCATGCAATGCTTAGACAATACAAATAGTATACATTTCAATTTTACACCAAAGCACTTACTGCAAACCTAATGGAAACACTTTAGGTTAACTTTCCACATGATTATGAGTAGTTTGAAAGTTGTTTCATGGCTGTACACATCAACACAAAAAAGTTGTTATCTGAGTGCATGCAATGCTTAGACAATACAAATAGTATACATTTCAATTTTACACCAAAGCACCTACTGCAAACCTAATGGAAACACCTTAGGTTAACTTTCCACATGATTGTGAGTAGTTTGAAAGTTGTTTCATGGCTGTAGACATCAACACAAAAAAGTTGTTATCTGAGTGCATCCAATGCTTAGACAATACAAATAGTATACATTTCAATTTTACACCAAAGCACTTACTGCAAACCTAATGGAAACACTTTAGGTTAACTTTCCACATGATTATGAGTAGTTTGAAAGTTGTTTCATGGCTGTAGACATCAACACAAAAAAGTTGTTATCTCAGTGCATGCAATGCTTAGACAATACAAATAGTATACATTTCAATTTTACACCAAAGCACTTACTGCAAACCTAATGGAAACACTTTAGGTTAACTTCCCACATGATTCTGAGATGTCTGAAAGTTGTTTCATACCTGTGCACATAAAGACAAAAAAGTTGATTTCACAGTGAATAGAATGCTTTGACATAAAAGTAGTATACATTTCAATTTTACACCAAAGTACTTACTGCAAACCTAATGGAAACACCTTAGGTTAACTTCCCACATGATTATGAGTAGTTTGAAAGTTGTTTCATGGCTATACACATCAACACAAAAAAGTTGTTATCTGAGTGCATGCAATGCTTAGACAATACAAATAGTATACATTTCAATTTTACACCAAAGCACCTACTGCAAACCTAATGGAAACACCTTAGGTTAACTTTCCACATGATTGTGAGTAGTTTGAAAGTTGTTTCATGGCTGTAGACATCAACACAAAAAAGTTGTTATCTGAGTGCATCCAATGCTTAGACAATACAAATAGTATACATTTCAATTTTACACCAAAGCACTTACTGCAAACCTAATGGAAACACTTTAGGTTAACTTTCCACATGATTATGAGTAGTTTGAAAGTTGTTTCATGGCTGTACACATGAAAACAAAAAAGTTGTTATCTGAGTGCATGCAATGCTTGGACAATACAAATAGTATACATTTCAATTTTACACCAAAGCACCTACTGCAAACCTAATGGAAACACCTTAGGTTAACTTTCCACATGATTGTGAGTAGTTTGAAAGTTGTTTCATGGCTGTAGACATCAACACAAAAAAGTTGTTATCTCAGTGCATGCAATGCTTAGACAATACAAATAGTATACATTTCAATTTTACACCAAAGCACTTACTGCAAACCTAATGGAAACACTTTAGGTTAACTTCCCACATGATTCTGAGATGTCTGAAAGTTGTTTCATACCTGTGCACATAAAGACAAAAAAGTTGATTTCACAGTGAATAGAATGCTTTGACATAAAAGTAGTATACATTTCAATTGTACTCAAAAGTCTTGACTGCAAACCTAATGCAAACACATTTGGTTAACTTACCAGATGAGTATGACTAGGTTTATAGTTGTTTCATGCCTCAGTTCATCAAGACAAAAAAGTTACTTTCTCAGTACTACTATGCTCTGACATTAAGGTAGTACACATCTGAATTTTACACCAAAGTACTTACTGCAAACTAATGGAAACACCTTAGGTTAACTTCCCACATGATAATGAGTAGTTTCAACGTTGTTTCATGGCTGTACACTTTAACATAAAAAAGTTGTTTTCTCAGTGCATGCAATGCTTTTACAATACAAATAGTATACATTTCAATTTTACACCAAAGCACCTACTGCAAACCTAATGGAAACACCTTAGGTTAACTTTCCACATGATTGTGAGTAGTTTGAAAGTTGTTTCATGGCTGTACACATCAACACAAAAAAGTTGTTATCTAAGTGCATGCAATGCTTAGACAATACAAATAGTATACATTTCAATTTTACTCCAAAGCATTTACTGCAAACCTAATGGAAACACCTTAGGTTAACTTCCCACATGATTATGAGTAGTTTGAAAGTTGTTTCATGGCTGTACACATCAACACAAAAAAGTTGTTATCTCAGTGCATGAAATGCTTAGACAATACAAATAGTATACATTTCAATTTTACACCAAAGCACTTACTGCAAACCTAATGGAAACACTTTAGGTTAACTTCCCACATGATTCTGAGATGTCTGAAAGTTGTTTCATACCTGTGCACATAAAGACAAAAAAGTTGATTTCACAGTGAATAGAATGCTTTGACATAAAAGTAGTATACATTTCAATTTTACACCAAAGTACTTACTGCAAACCTAATGGAAACACCTTAGGTTAACTTCCCACATGATTATGAGTAGTTTGAAAGTTGTTTCATGGCTGTACACATCAACACAAAAAAGTTGTTATCTCAGTGCATGCAATGCTTAGACAATACAAATAGTATACATTTCAATTTTACACCAAAGCACTTACTGCAAACCTAATGGAAACACTTTAGGTTAACTTTCCACATGATTATGAGTAGTTTGAAAGTTGTTTCATGGCTGTACACATCAACACAAAAAAGTTGTTATCTGAGTGCATGCAATGCTTAGACAGTACAAATAGTATACATTTCAAATTTACACCAAAGCACTTACTGCAAACCTAATGGAAACACTTTACGTTAACTTTCCACATGATTATGAGTAGTTTGAAAGTTGTTTCATGGCTCTACTCATCAACACAAAAAAGTTGTTATCTAAGTGCATGCAATGCTTAGACAATACAAATAGTATACATTTCAATTTTACACCAAAGCACCTACTGCAAACCTAATGGAAACACCTTAGGTTAACTTTCCACATGATTGTGAGTAGTTTGAAAGTTGTTTCATGGCTGTAGACATCAACACAAAGAAGTTGTTATCTCAGTGCATGCAATGCTTAGACAATACGAATAGTATGCATTTCAATTTTACACCAAACCATTACTGCAAACCTAATGGAAACACTTTAGGTTAACTTCCCACATGATTCTGAGATGTCTGAAAGTTGTTTCATACCTGTGCACATAAAGACAAAAAAGTTGATTTCACAGTGAATAGAATGCTTTGACATAAAAGTAGTATACATTTCAATTGTACTCAAAAGTCTTGACTGCAAACCTAATGCAAACACATTTGGTTAACTTACCAGATGAGTATGACTAGGTTTAAAGTTGTTTCATGCTTCAGTTCATCAAGAAAAAAAGGTTACTTTCTCAGTACTACTATGCTCTGACATTAAGGTAGTACACATCTGAATTTTACACCAAAGTACTTACTGCAAACTAATGGAAACACCTTAGGTTAACTTCCCACATGATAATGAATAGTTTCAAAGTTGTTTCATGGCTGTACACTTTAACACAAAAAAGTTGTTTTCTCAGTGCATGCTATGCTTTTACAATACAAATAGTATACATTTCAATTTTACACCAAAGCACCTACTGCAGACCTAATGGAAACACCTTAGGTTAACTTTCCACATGATTGTGAGTAGTTTGAAAGTTGTTTCATGGCTGTAGACATCAACACAAAAAAGTTGTTATCTCAGTGCATGCAATGCTTAGACAATACAAATAGTATACATTTCAATTTTACTCCAAAGCACTTACTGCAAACCTAATGGAAACACCTTAGGTTAACTTCCCACATGATTATGAGTAGTTTGAAAGTTGTGTCATGGCTGTACACATCAACACAAAAAAGTTGTTATCTCAGTGCATGCAATGCTTAGACAATACAAATAGTATACATTTCAATTTTACACCAAAGCACCTACTGCAAACCTAATGGAAACACCTTAGGTTAACTTTCCACATGATTGTGAGTAGTTTGAAAGTTGTTTCATGGCTGTAGACATCAACACAAAAAAGTTGTTATCTGAGTGCATCCAATGCTTAGACAATACAAATAGTATACATTTCAATTTTACACCAAAGCACTTACTGCAAACCTAATGGAAACACTTTAGGTTAACTTTCCACATGATTATGAGTAGTTTGAAAGTTGTTTCATGGCTGTACACATCAAAACAAAAAAGTTGTTATCTGAGTGCATGCAATGCTTGGACAATACAAATAGTATACATTTCAATTTTACACCAAAGCACCTACTGCAAACCTAATGGAAACACCTTAGGTTAACTTTCCACATGATTGTGAGTAGTTTGAAAGTTGTTTCATGGCTGTAGACATCAACACAAAAAAGTTGTTATCTCAGTGCATGCAATGCTTAGACAATACAAATAGTATACATTTCAATTTTACACCAAAGCACTTACTGCAAACCTAATGGAAACACTTTAGGTTAACTTCCCACATGATTCTGAGATGTCTGAAAGTTGTTTCATACCTGTGCACATAAAGACAAAAAAGTTGATTTCACAGTGAATAGAATGCTTTGACATAAAAGTAGTATACATTTCAATTGTACTCAAAAGTCTTGACTGCAAACCTAATGCAAACACATTTGGTTAACTTACCAGATGAGTATGACTAGGTTTATAGTTGTTTCATGCCTCAGTTTATCAAGACAAAAAAGTTACTTTCTCAGTACTACTATGCTCTGACATTAAGGTAGTACACATCTGAATTTTACACCAAAGTACTTACTGCAAACTAATGGAAACACCTTAGGTTAACTTCCCACATGATAATGAGTAGTTTCAAAGTTGTTTCATGGCTGTACACTTTAACATAAAAAAGTTGTTTTCTCAGTGCATGCAATGCTTTTACAATACAAATAGTATACATTTCAATTTTACACCAAAGCACCTACTGCAAACCTAATGGAAACACCTTAGGTTAACTTTCCACATGATTGTGAGTAGTTTGAAAGTTGTTTCATGGCTGTACACATCAACACAAAAAAGTTGTTATCTAAGTGCATGCAATGCTTAGACAATACAAATAGTATACATTTCAATTTTACTCCAAAGCACTTACTGCAAACCTAATGGAAACACCTTAGGTTAACTTCCCACATGATTATGAGTAGTTTGAAAGTTGTTTCATGGCTGTACACATCAACACAAAAAAGTTGTTATCTCAGTGCATGAAATGCTTAGACAATACAAATAGTATACATTTCAATTTTACACCAAAGCACTTACTGCAAACCTAATGGAAACACTTTAGGTTAACTTCCCACATGATTCTGAGATGTCTGAAAGTTGTTTCATACCTGTGCACATAAAGACAAAAAAGTTGATTTCACAGTGAATAGAATGCTTTGACATAAAAGTAGTATACATTTCAATTTTACACCAAAGTACTTACTGCACACCTAATGGAAACACCTTAGGTTAACTTCCCACATGATTATGAGTAGTTTGAAAGTTGCTTCATGGCTGTACACATCAACACAAAAAAGTTGTTATCTCAGTGCATGCAATGCTTAGACAATACAAATAGTATACATTTCAATTTTACACCAAAGCACTTACTGCAAACCTAATGGAAACACTTTAGGTTAACTTTCCACATGATTATGAGTAGTTTGAAAGTTGTTTCATGGCTGTACACATCAACACAAAAAAGTTGTTATCTGAGTGCATGCAATGCTTAGACAATACAAATAGTATACATTTCAAATTTACACCAAAGCACTTACTGCAAACCTAATGGAAACACTTTACGTTAACTTTCCACATGATTATGAGTAGTTTGAAAGTTGTTTCATGGCTCTACTCATCAACACAAAAAAGTTGTTATCTAAGTGCATGCAATGCTTAGACAATACAAATACTATACATTTCAATTTTACACCAAAGCACCTACTGCAAACCTAATGGAAACACCTTAGGTTAACTTTCCACATGATTGTGAGTAGTTTGAAAGTTGTTTCATGGCTGTAGACATCAACACAAAGAAGTTGTTATCTCAGTGCATGCAATGCTTAGACAATACGAATAGTATGCATTTCAATTTTACACCAAACCATTACTGCAAACCTAATGGAAACACTTTAGGTTAACTTCCCACATGATTCTGAGATGTCTGAAAGTTGTTTCATACCTGTGCACATAAAGACAAAAAAGTTGATTTCACAGTGAATAGAATGCTTTGACATAAAAGTAGTATACATTTCAATTGTACTCAAAAGTCTTGACTGCAAACCTAATGCAAACACATTTGGTTAACTTACCAGATGAGTATGACTAGGTTTAAAGTTGTTTCATGCTTCAGTTCATCAAGAAAAAAAAGTTACTTTCTCAGTACTACTATGCTCTGACATTAAGGTAGTACACATCTGAATTTTACACCAAAGTACTTACTGCAAACTAATGGAAACACCTTCGGTTAACTTCCCACATGATAATGAGTAGTTTCAAAGTTGTTTCATGGCTGTACACTTTAACACAAAAAAGTTGTTTTCTCAGTGCATGCTATGCTTTTACAATACAAATAGTATACATTTCAATTTTACACCAAAGCACCTACTGCAGACCTAATGGAAACACCTTAGGTTAACTTTCCACATGATTGTGAGTAGTTTGAAAGTTGTTTCATGGCTGTAGACATCAACACAAAAAAGTTGTTATCTCAGTGCATGCAATGCTTAGACAATACAAATAGTATACATTTCAATTTTAGTCCAAAGCACTTACTGCAAACCTAATGGAAACACCTTAGGTTAACTTCCCACATGATTATGAGTAGTTTGAAAGTTGTGTCATGGCTGTACACATCAACACAAAAAAGTTGTTATCTCAGTGCATGCAATGCTTAGACAATACAAATAGTATACATTTCAATTTTACACCAAAGCACTTACTGCAAACCTAATGGAAACACTTTAGGTTAACTTCCCAAATGATTCTGATATGTCTGAAAGTTGTTTCATACCTGTGCACATAAAGACAAAAAAGTTGATTTCACAGTGAATAGAATGCTTTGACATAAAAGTAGTATACATTTCAATTTTACACCAAAGTACTTACTGCAAACCTAATGGAAACACCTTAGGTTAACTTCCCACATGATTATGAGTAGTTTGAAAGTTGTTTCATGGCTGTACACATCAACACAAAAAAGTTGTTATCTCAGTGCATGCAATGCTTAGACAATACAAATAGTATACATTTCAATTTTACACCAAAGCACCTACTGCAAACCTAATGGAAACACCTTAGGTTAACTTCCCACATGATTATGAGTAGTTTGAAAGTTGTTTCATGGCTGTACACATCAACACAAAAAAGTTGTTATCTGAGTGCATGCAATGCTTAGACAATACAAATAGTATACATTTCAATTTTACACCAAAGCACTTACTGCAAACCTAATGGAAACACCTTAGGTTAACTTTCCACATGATTGTGAGTAGTTTGAAAGTTGTTTCATGGCTGTAGACATCAACACAAAAAAGTTGTTATCTGAGTGCATGCAATGCTTAGACAATACAAATAGTATACATTTCAATTTTACTCCAAAGCACTTACTGCAAACCTAATGGAAACACTTTAGGTTAACTTCCCACATGATTCTGAGATGTCTGAAAGTTGTTTCATACCTGTGCACATAAAGACAAAAAAGTTGATTTCACAGTGAATAGAATGCTTTGACATAAAAGTAGTATACATTTCAATTTTACACCAAAGTACTTACTGCAAACCTAATGGAAACACCTTAGGTTAACTTCCCACATGATTATGAGTAGTTTGAAAGTTGTTTCATGGCTGTACACATCAACACAAAAAAGTTGTTATCTGAGTGCATGCAATGCTTAGACAATACAAATAGTATACATTTCAATTTTACACCAAAGCACTTACTGCAAACCTAATGGAAACACTTTAGGTTAACTTTCCACATGATTATGAGTAGTTTGAAAGTTGTTTCATGGCTGTACACATCAACACAAAAAAGTTGTTATCTGAGTGCATGCAATGCTTAGACAATACAAATAGTATACATTTCAATTTTACACCAAAGCACCTACTGCAAACCTAATGGAAACACCTTAGGTTAACTTTCACATGATTGTGAGTAGTTTGAAAGTTGTTTCATGGCTGTAGACATCAACACAAAAAAGTTGTTATCTGAGTGCATCCAATGTTTAGACAATACAAATAGTATACATTTCAATTTTACACCAAAGCACTTACTGCAAACCTAATGGAAACACTTTAGGTTAACTTTCCACATGATTATGAGTAGTTTGAAAGTTGTTTCATGGCTGTACACATCAAAACAAAAAAGTTGTTATCTGAGTGCATGCAATGCTTGGACAATACAAATAGTATACATTTCAATTTTACACCAAAGCACCTACTGCAAACCTAATGGAAACACCTTAGGTTAACTTTCCACATGATTGTGAGTAGTTGAAAGTTGTTTCATGGCTGTAGACATCAACACAAAAAAGTTGTTATCTCAGTGCATGCAATGCTTAGACAATACAAATAGTATACATTTCAATTTTACACCAAAGCACTTACTGCAAACCTAATGGAAACACTTTAGGTTAACTTCCCACATGATTCTGAGATGTCTGAAAGTTGTTTCATACCTGTGCACATAAAGACAAAAAAGTTGATTTCACAGTGAATAGAATGCTTTGACATAAAAGTAGTATACATTTCAATTTTACACCAAAGTACTTACTGCAAACCTAATGGAAACACCTTAGGTTAACTTCCCACATGATTATGAGTAGTTCGAAAGTTGTTTCATGGCTGTACACATCAACACAAAAAAAGTTGTTATCTCAGTGCATGCAATACTTAGACAATACAAATAGTATACATTTCAATTTTACACCAAAGCACTTACTGCAAACCTAATGGAAACACTTTAGGTTAACTTTCCACATGATTATGAGTACTTTGAAAGTTGTTTCATGGCTGTACACATCAACACAAAAAAGTTGTTATCTGAGTGCATGCAATGCTTAGACAATACAAATAGTATACATTTCAAATTTACACCAAAGCACTTACTGCAAACCTAATGGAAACACTTTACGTTAACTTTCCACATGATTATGAGTAGTTTGAAAGTTGTTTCATGGCTCTACTCATCAACACAAAAAAGTTGTTATCTAAGTGCATGCAATGCTTAGACAATACAAATAGTATACATTTCAATTTTACACCAAAGCACCTACTGCAAACCTAATGGAAACACCTTAGGTTAACTTTCCACATGATTGTGAGTAGTTTGAAAGTTGTTTCATGGCTGTAGACATCAACACAAAAAAGTTGTTATCTCAGTGCATGCAATGCTTAGACAATACGAATAGTATGCATTTCAATTTTACACCAAACCATTACGGCAAACCTAATGGAAACACTTTAGGTTAACTTCCCACATGATTCTGAGATGTCTGAAAGTTGTTTCATACCTGTGCACATAAAGACAAAAAAGTTGATTTCACAGTGAATAGAATGCTTTGACATAAAAGTAGTATACATTTCAATTGTACTCAAAAGTCTTGACTGCAAACCTAATGCAAACACATTTGGTTAACTTACCAGATGAGTATGACTAGGTTTAAAGTTGTTTCATGCTTCAGTTCATCAAGACAAAAAAGTTACTTTCTCAGTACTACTATGCTCTGACATTAAGGTAGTACACATCTGAATTTTACACCAAAGTACTTACTGCAAACTAATGGAAACACCTTAGGTTAACTTCCCACATGATAATGAGTAGTTTCAAAGTTGTTTCATGGCTGTACACTTTAACACAAAAAAGTTGTTTTCTCAGTGCATGCTATGCTTTTACAATACAAATAGTATACATTTCAATTTTACACCAAAGCACCTACTGCAGACCTAATGGAAACACCTTAGGTTAACTTTCCACATGATTGTGAGTAGTTTGAAAGTTGTTTCATGGCTGTACACATCAACACAAAAAAGTTGTTATCTAAGTGCATGCAATGCTTAGACAATACAAATAGTATACATTTCAATTTTACTCCAAAGCACTTACTGCAAACCTAATGGAAACACCTTAGGTTAACTTCCCACATGATTATGAGTAGTTTGAAAGTTGTTTCATGGCTGTACACATCAACACAAAAAAGTTGTTATCTCAGTGCATGAAATGCTTAGACAATACAAATAGTATACATTTCAATTTTACACCAAAGCACTTACTGCAAACCTAATGGAAACACTTTAGGTTAACTTCCCACATGATTCTGAGATGTCTGAAAGTTGTTTCATACCTGTGCACATAAAGACAAAAAAGTTGATTTCACAGTGAATAGAATGCTTTGACATAAAAGTAGTATACATTTCAATTTTACACCAAAGTACTTACTGCAAACCTAATGGAAACACCTTAGGTTAACTTCCCACATGATTATGAGTAGTTTGAAAGTTGCTTCATGGCTGTACACATCAACACAAAAAAGTTGTTATCTCAGTGCATGCAATGCTTAGACAATACAAATAGTATACATTTCAATTTTACACCAAAGCACTTACTGCAAACCTAATGGAAACACTTTAGGTTAACTTTCCACATGATTATGAGTAGTTTGAAAGTTGTTTCATGGCTGTACACATCAACACAAAAAAGTTGTTATCTGAGTGCATGCAATGCTTAGACAATACAAATAGTATACATTTCAAATTTACACCAAAGCACTTACTGCAAACCTAATGGAAACACTTTACGTTAACTTTCCACATGATTATGAGTAGTTTGAAAGTTGTTTCATGGCTCTACTCATCAACACAAAAAAGTTGTTATCTAAGTGCATGCAATGCTTAGACAATACAAATAGTATACATTTCAATTTTACACCAAAGCACCTACTGCAAACCTAATGGAAACACCTTAGGTTAACTTTCCACATGATTGTGAGTAGTTTGAAAGTTGTTTCATGGCTGTAGACATCAACACAAAGAAGTTGTTATCTCAGTGCATGCAATGCTTAGACAATACGAATAGTATGCATTTCAATTTTACACCAAACCATTACTGCAAACCTAATGGAAACACTTTAGGTTAACTTCCACATGATTCTGAGATGTCTGAAAGTTGTTTCATACCTGTGCACATAAAGACAAAAAAGTTGATTTCACAGTGAATAGAATGCTTTGACATAAAAGTAGTATACATTTCAATTGTACTCAAAAGTCTTGATTGCAAACCTAATGCAAACACATTTGGTTAACTTACCAGATGAGTATGACTAGGTTTAAAGTTGTTTCATGCTTCAGTTCATCAAGAAAAAAAGTTACTTTCTCAGTACTACTATGCTCTGACATTAAGGTAGTACACATCTGAATTTTACACCAAAGTACTTACTGCAAACTAATGGAAACACCTTAGGTTAACTTCCCACATGATAATGAGTAGTTTCAAAGTTGTTTCATGGCTGTACACTTTAACACAAAAAAGTTGTTTTCTCAGTGCATGCTATGCTTTTACAATACAAATAGTATACATTTCAATTTTACACCAAAGCACCTACTGCAGACCTAATGGAAACACCTTAGGTTAACTTTCCACATGATTGTGAGTAGTTTGAAAGTTGTTTCATGGCTGTAGACATCAACACAAAAAAGTTGTTATCTCAGTGCATGCAATGCTTAGACAATACAAATAGTATACATTTCAATTTTAGTCCAAAGCACTTACTGCAAACCTAATGGAAACACCTTAGGTTAACTTCCCACATGATTATGAGTAGTTTGAAAGTTGTGTCATGGCTGTACACATCAACACAAAAAAGTTGTTATCTCAGTGCATGCAATGCTTAGACAATACAAATAGTATACATTTCAATTTTACACCAAAGCACTTACTGCAAACCTAATGGAAACACTTTAGGTTAACTTCCCAAATGATTCTGATATGTCTGAAAGTTGTTTCATACCTGTGCACATAAAGACAAAAAAGTTGATTTCACAGTGAATAGAATGCTTTGGCATAAAAGTAGTATACATTTCAATTTTACACCAAAGTACTTACTGCAAACCTAATGGAAACACCTTAGGTTAACTTCCCACATGATTATGAGTAGTTTGAAAGTTGTTTCATGGCTGTACACATCAACACAAAAAAGTTGTTATCTCAGTGCATGCAATGCTTAGACAATACAAATAGTATACATTTCAATTTTACACCAAAGCACCTACTGCAAACCTAATGGAAACACCTTAGGTTAACTTCCCACATGATTATGAGTAGTTTGAAAGTTGTTTCATGGCTGTACACATCAACACAAAAAGTTGTTATCTCAGTGCATGCAATGCTTAGACAATACGAATAGTATGCATTTCAATTTTACACCAAATTACTTACTGCAAACCTAATGGAAACACTTTAGGTTAACTTCCCACATGATTCTGAGATGTCTGAAAGTTGTTTCATACCTGTGCACATAAAGACAAAAAAGTTGATTTCACAGTGAATAGAATGCTTTGACATAAAAGTAGTATACATTTCAATTGTACTCAAAAGTCTTGACTGCAAACCTAATGCAAACACATTTGGTTAACTTACCAGATGAGTATGACTAGGTTTATAGTTGTTTCATGCCTCAGTTCATCAAGACAAAAAAGTTACTTTCTCAGTACTACTATGCTCTGACATTAAGGTAGTACACATCTGAATTTTACACCAAAGTACTTACTGCAAACTAATGGAAACACCTTAGGTTAACTTCCCACATGATAATGAGTAGTTTCAAAGTTGTTTCATGGCTGTACACTTTAACATAAAAAAGTTGTTTTCTCAGTGCATGCAATGCTTTTACAATACAAATAGTATACATTTCAATTTTACACCAAAGCACCTACTGCAAACCTAATGGAAACACCTTAGGTTAACTTTCCACATGATTGTGAGTAGTTTGAAAGTTGTTTCATGGCTGTACACATCAACACAAAAAAGTTGTTATCTCAGTGCATGCAATGCTTAGACAATACGAATAGTATGCATTTCAATTTTACACCAAATTACTTACTGCAAACCTAATGGAAACACTTTAGTAACTTCCCACATGATTCTGAGATGTCTGAAAGTTGTTTCATACCTGTGCACATAAAGACAAAAAAAGTTGATTTCACAGTGAATAGAATGCTTTGACATAAAAGTAGTATACATTTCAATTGTACTCAAAAGTCTTGACTGCAAACCTAATGCAAACACATTTGGTTAACTTACCAGATGAGTATGACTAGTTTATAGTTGTTTCATGCCTCAGTTCATCAAGACAAAAAAGTTACTTTCTCAGTACTACTATGCTCTGACATTAAGGTAGTACACATCTGAATTTTACACCAAAGTACTCTACTGCAAACTAATGGAAACACCTTAGGTTAACTTCCCACATGATAATGAGTAGTTTCAAAGTTGTTTCATGGCTGTACACTTTAACACAAAAAAGTTGTTTTCTCAGTGCATGCTATGCTTTTACAATACAAATAGTATACATTTCAATTTTACACCAAAGCACCTACTGCAGACCTAATGGAAACACCTTAGGTTAACTTTCCACATGATTGTGAGTAGTTTGAAAGTTGTTTCATGGCTGTAGACATCAACACAAAAAAGTTGTTATCTCAGTGCATGCAATGCTTAGACAATACAAATAGTATACATTTCAATTTAGTCCAAAGCACTTACTGCAAACCTAATGGAAACACCTTAGGTTAACTTCCCACATGATTATGAGTAGTTTGAAAGTTGTGTCATGGCTGTACACATCAACACAAAAAAAGTTGTTATCTCAGTGCATGCAATGCTTAGACAATACAAATAGTATACATTTCAATTTTACACCAAAGCACTTACTGCAAACCTAATGGAAACACTTTAGGTTAACTTCCCAAATGATTCTGATATGTCTGAAAGTTGTTTCATACCTGTGCACATAAAGACAAAAAAGTTGATTTCACAGTGAATAGAATGCTTTGGCATAAAAGTAGTATACATTTCAATTTTACACCAAAGTACTTACTGCAAACCTAATGGAAACACCTTAGGTTAACTTCCCACATGATTATGAGTAGTTTGAAAGTTGTTTCATGGCTGTACACATCAACACAAAAAAGTTGTTATCTCAGTGCATGCAATGCTTAGACAATACAAATAGTATACATTTCAATTTTACACCAAAGCACCTACTGCAAACCTAATGGAAACACCTTAGGTTAACTTCCCACATGATTATGAGTAGTTTGAAAGTTGTTTCATGGCTGTACACATCAACACAAAAAAGTTGTTATCTCAGTGCATGCAATGCTTAGACAATACGAATAGTATGCATTTCAATTTTACACCAAATTACTTACTGCAAACCTAATGGAAACACTTTAGGTTAACTTCCCACATGATTCTGAGATGTCTGAAAGTTGTTTCATACCTGTGCACATAAAGACAAAAAAGTTGATTTCACAGTGAATAGAATGCTTTGACATAAAAGTAGTATACATTTCAATTGTACTCAAAAGTCTTGACTGCAAACCTAATGCAAACACATTTGGTTAACTTACCAGATGAGTATGACTAGGTTTATAGTTGTTTCATGCCTCAGTTCATCAAGACAAAAAAGTTACTTTCTCAGTACTACTATGCTCTGACATTAAGGTAGTACACATCTGAATTTTACACCAAAGTACTTACTGCAAACTAATGGAAACACCTTAGGTTAACTTCCCACATGATAATGAGTAGTTTCAAAGTTGTTTCATGGCTGTACACTTTAACATAAAAAAGTTGTTTTCTCAGTGCATGCAATGCTTTTACAATACAAATAGTATACATTTCAATTTTACACCAAAGCACCTACTGCAAACCTAATGGAAACACCTTAGGTTAACTTTCCACATGATTGTGAGTAGTTTGAAAGTTGTTTCATGGCTGTACACATCAACACAAAAAAGTTGTTATCTCAGTGCATGCAATGCTTAGACAATACGAATAGTATGCATTTCAATTTTACACCAAATTACTTACTGCAAACCTAATGGAAACACTTTAGGTTAACTTCCCACATGATTCTGAGATGTCTGAAAGTTGTTTCATACCTGTGCACATAAAGACAAAAAAGTTGATTTCACAGTGAATAGAATGCTTTGACATAAAAGTAGTATACATTTCAATTGTACTCAAAAGTCTTGACTGCAAACCTAATGCAAACACATTTGGTTAACTTACCAGATGAGTATGACTAGGTTTATAGTTGTTTCATGCCTCAGTTCATCAAGACAAAAAAGTTACTTTCTCAGTACTACTATGCTCTGACATTAAGGTAGTACACATCTGAATTTTACACCAAAGTACTTACTGCAAACTAATGGAAACACCTTAGGTTAACTTCCCACATGATAATGAGTAGTTTCAAAGTTGTTTCATGGCTGTACACTTTAACATAAAAAAGTTGTTTTCTCAGTGCATGCAATGCTTTTACAATACAAATAGTATACATTTCAATTTTACACCAAAGCACCTACTGCAAACCTAATGGAAACACCTTAGGTTAACTTTCCACATGATTGTGAGTAGTTTGAAAGTTGTTTCATGGCTGTACACATCAACACAAAAAAGTTGTTATCTAAGTGCATGCAATGCTTAGACAATACAAATAGTATACATTTCAATTTTACTCCAAAGCACTTACTGCAAACCTAATGGAAACACTTTAGGTTAACTTCCCACATGATTCTGAGATGTCTGAAAGTTGTTTCATACCTGTGCACATAAAGACAAAAAAGTTGATTTCACAGTGAATAGAATGCTTTGACATAAAAGTAGTATACATTTCAATTTTACACCAAAGTACTTACTGCAAACCTAATGGAAACACCTTAGGTTAACTTCCCACATGATTATGAGTAGTTTGAAAGTTGTTTCATGGCTGTACACATCAACACAAAAAAGTTGTTATCTGAGTGCATGCAATGCTTAGACAATACAAATAGTATACATTTCAATTTTACACCAAAGCACTTACTGCAAACCTAATGGAAACACTTTAGGTTAACTTTCCACATGATTATGAGTAGTTTGAAAGTTGTTTCATGGCTGTACACATCAACACAAAAAAGTTGTTATCTGAGTGCATGCAATGCTTAGACAATACAAATAGTATACATTTCAATTTTACACCAAAGCACCTACTGCAAACCTAATGGAAACACCTTAGGTTAACTTTCCACATGATTGTGAGTAGTTTGAAAGTTGTTTCATGGCTGTAGACATCAACACAAAAAAGTTGTTATCTGAGTGCATCCAATGCTTAGACAATACAAATAGTATACATTTCAATTTTACACCAAAGCACTTACTGCAAACCTAATGGAAACACTTTAGGTTAACTTTCCACATGATTATGAGTAGTTTGAAAGTTGTTTCATGGCTGTACACATCAACACAAAAAAGTTGTTATCTCAGTGCATGCAATGCTTGGACAATACAAATAGTATACATTTCAATTTTACACCAAAGCACCTACTGCAAACCTAATGGAAACACCTTAGGTTAACTTTCCACATGATTGTGAGTAGTTTGAAAGTTGTTTCATGGCTGTAGACATCAACACAAAAAAGTTGTTATCTCAGTGCATGCAATGCTTAGACAATACGAATAGTATGCATTTCAATTTTACACCAAATTACTTACTGCAAACCTAATGGAAACACTTTAGGTTAACTTCCCACATGATTCTGAGATGTCTGAAAGTTGTTTCATACCTGTGCACATAAAGACAAAAAAGTTGATTTCACAGTGAATAGAATGCTTTGACATAAAAGTAGTATACATTTCAATTGTACTCAAAAGTCTTGACTGCAAACCTAATGCAAACACATTTGGTTAACTTACCAGATGAGTATGACTAGGTTTATAGTTGTTTCATGCCTCAGTTCATCAAGACAAAAAAGTTACTTTCTCAGTACTACTATGCTCTGACATTAAGGTAGTACACATCTGAATTTTACACCAAAGTACTTACTGCAAACTAATGGAAACACCTTAGGTTAACTTCCCACATGATAATGAGTAGTTTCAAAGTTGTTTCATGGCTGTACACTTTAACATAAAAAAGTTGTTTTCTCAGTGCATGCAATGCTTTTACAATACAAATAGTATACATTTCAATTTTACACCAAAGCACCTACTGCAAACCTAATGGAAACACCTTAGGTTAACTTTCCACATGATTGTGAGTAGTTTGAAAGTTGTTTCATGGCTGTACACATCAACACAAAAAAGTTGTTATCTCAGTGCATGCAATGCTTAGACAATACGAATAGTATGCATTTCAATTTTACACCAAATTACTTACTGCAAACCTAATGGAAACACTTTAGGTTAACTTCCCACATGATTCTGAGATGTCTGAAAGTTGTTTCATACCTGTGCACATAAAGACAAAAAAGTTGATTTCACAGTGAATAGAATGCTTTGACATAAAAGTAGTATACATTTCAATTGTACTCAAAAGTCTTGACTGCAAACCTAATGCAAACACATTTGGTTAACTTACCAGATGAGTATGACTAGGTTTATAGTTGTTTCATGCCTCAGTTCATCAAGACAAAAAAGTTACTTTCTCAGTACTACTATGCTCTGACATTAAGGTAGTAACACATCTGAATTTTACACCAAAGTACTTACTGCAAACTAATGGAAACACCTTAGGTTAACTTCCCACATGATAATGAGTAGTTTCAAAGTTGTTTCATGGCTGTACACTTTAACATTAAAAAGTTGTTTTCTCAGTGCATGCAATGCTTTTACAATACAAATAGTATACATTTCAATTTTACACCAAAGCACCTACTGCAAACCTAATGGAAACACCTTAGGTTAACTTTCCACATGATTGTGAGTAGTTTGAAAGTTGTTTCATGGCTGTACACATCAACACAAAAAAGTTGTTATCTAAGTGCATGCAATGCTTAGACAATACAAATAGTATACATTTCAATTTTACTCCAAAGCACTTACTGCAAACCTAATGGAAACACTTTAGGTTAACTTCCCACATGATTCTGAGATGTCTGAAAGTTGTTTCATACCTGTGCACATAAAGACAAAAAAGTTGATTTCACAGTGAATAGAATGCTTTGACATAAAAGTAGTATACATTTCAATTTTACACCAAAGTACTTACTGCAAACCTAATGGAAACACCTTAGGTTAACTTCCCACATGATTATGAGTAGTTTGAAAGTTGTTTCATGGCTGTACACATCAACACAAAAAAGTTGTTATCTGAGTGCATGCAATGCTTAGACAATACAAATAGTATACATTTCAATTTTACACCAAAGCACTTACTGCAAACCTAATGGAAACACTTTAGGTTAACTTTCCACATGATTATGAGTAGTTTGAAAGTTGTTTCATGGCTGTACACATCAACACAAAAAAGTTGTTATCTGAGTGCATGCAATGCTTAGACAATACAAATAGTATACATTTCAATTTTACACCAAAGCACCTACTGCAAACCTAATGGAAACACCTTAGGTTAACTTTCCACATGATTGTGAGTAGTTTGAAAGTTGTTTCATGGCTGTAGACATCAACACAAAAAAGTTGTTATCTGAGTGCATCCAATGCTTAGACAATACAAATAGTATACATTTCAATTTTACACCAAAGCACTTACTGCAAACCTAATGGAAACACTTTAGGTTAACTTTCCACATGATTATGAGTAGTTTGAAAGTTGTTTCATGGCTGTACACATCAACACAAAAAAGTTGTTATCTCAGTGCATGCAATGCTTGGACAATACAAATAGTATACATTTCAATTTTACACCAAAGCACCTACTGCAAACCTAATGGAAACACCTTAGGTTAACTTTCCACATGATTGTGAGTAGTTTGAAAGTTGTTTCATGGCTGTAGACATCAACACAAAAAAGTTGTTATCTCAGTGCATGCAATGCTTAGACAATACAAATAGTATACATTTCAATTTTACACCAAAGCACTTACTGCAAACCTAATGGAAACACTTTAGGTTAACTTCCCACATGATTCTGAGATGTCTGAAAGTTGTTTCATACCTGTGCACATGAAGACAAAAAAGTTGATTTCACAGTGAATAGAATGCTTTGACATAAAAGTAGTATACATTTCAATTGTACTCAAAAGTCTTGACTGCAAACCTAATGCAAACACATTTGGTTAACTTACCAGATGAGTATGACTAGGTTTATAGTTGTTTCATGCCTCAGTTCATCAAGACAAAAAAGTTACTTTCTCAGTACTACAATGCTCTGACATTAAGGTAGTACACATCTGAATTTTACACCAAAGTACTTACTGCAAACTAATGGAAATACCTTAGGTTAACTTCCCACATGATAATGAGTAGTTTCAAAGTTGTTTCATGGCTGTACACTTTAACATAAAAAAGTTGTTTTCTCAGTGCATGCAATGCTTTTACAATACAAATAGTATACATTTCAATTTTACACCAAAGCAGCTACTGCAAACCTAATGGAAACACCTTAGGTTAACTTTCCACATGATTGTGAGTAGTTTGAAAGTTGTTTCATGGCTGTACACATCAACACAAAAAAGTTGTTATCTAAGTGCATGCAATGCTTAGACAATACAAATAGTATACATTTCAATTTTACTCCAAAGCACTTACTGCAAACCTAATGGAAACACCTTAGGTTAACTTCCCACATGATTATGAGTAGTTTGAAAGTTGTTTCATGGCTGTACACATCAACACAAAAAAGTTGTTATCTCAGTGCATGAAATGCTTAGACAATACAAATAGTATTCATTTCAATTTTACACCAAAGCACTTACTGCAAACCTAATGGAAACACTTTAGGTTAACTTCCCACATGATTCTGAGATGTCTGAAAGTTGTTTCATACCTGTGCACATAAAGACAAAAAAGTTGATTTCACAGTGAATAGAATGCTTTGACATAAAAGTAGTATACATTTCAATTTTACACCAAAGTACTTACTGCAAACCTAATGGAAACACCTTAGGTTAACTTCCCACATGATTATGAGTAGTTTGAAAGTTGTTTCATGGCTGTACACATCAACACAAAAAAGTTGTTATCTGAGTGCATGCAATGCTTAGACAATACAAATAGTATACATTTCAATTTTACACCAAAGCACTTACTGCAAACCTAATGGAAACACTTTAGGTTAACTTTCCACATGATTATGAGTAGTTTGAAAGTTGTTTCATGGCTGTACACATCAACACAAAAAAGTTGTTATCTGAGTGCATGCAATGCTTAGACAATACAAATAGTATACATTTCAAATTTACACCAAAGCACTTACTGCAAACCTAATGGAAACACTTTACGTTAACTTTCCACATGATTATGAGTAGTTTGAAAGTTGTTTCATGGCTCTACTCATCAACACAAAAAAGTTGTTATCTAAGTGCATGCAATGCTTAGACAATACAAATAGTATACATTTCAATTTTACACCAAAGCACCTACTGCAAACCTAATGGAAACACCTTAGGTTAACTTTCCACATGATTGTGAGTAGTTTGAAAGTTGTTTCATGGCTGTAGACATCAACACAAAAAAGTTGTTATCTCAGTGCATGCAATGCTTAGACAATACGAATAGTATGCATTTCAATTTTACACCAAACCATTACGGCAAACCTAATGGAAACACTTTAGGTTAACTTCCCACATGATTCTGAGATGTCTGAAAGTTGTTTCATACCTGTGCACATAAAGACAAAAAAGTTGATTTCACAGTGAATAGAATGCTTTGACATAAAAGTAGTATACATTTCAATTGTACTCAAAAGTCTTGACTGCAAACCTAATGCAAACACATTTGGTTAACTTACCAGATGAGTATGACTAGGTTTAAAGTTGTTTCATGCTTCAGTTCATCAAGAAAAAAAAGTTACTTTCTCAGTACTACTATGCTCTGACATTAAGGTAGTACACATCTGAATTTTACACCAAAGTACTTACTGCAAACTAATGGAAACACCTTAGGTTAACTTCCCACATGATAATGAGTAGTTTCAAAGTTGTTTCATGGCTGTACACTTTAACACAAAAAAGTTGTTTTCTCAGTGCATGCTATGCTTTTACAATACAAATAGTATACATTTCAATTTTACACCAAAGCACCTACTGCAGACCTAATGGAAACACCTTAGGTTAACTTTCCACATGATTGTGAGTAGTTTGAAAGTTGTTTCATGGCTGTAGACATCAACACAAAAAAGTTGTTATCTCAGTGCATGGAATGCTTAGACAATACAAATAGTATACATTTCAATTTTAGTCCAAAGCACTTACTGCAAACCTAATGGAAACACCTTAGGTTAACTTCCCACATGATTATGAGTAGTTTGAAAGTTGTGTCATGGCTGTACACATCAACACAAAAAAGTTGTTATCTCAGTGCATGCAATGCTTAGACAATACAAATAGTATACATTTCAATTTTACACCAAAGCACTTACTGCAAACCTAATGGAAACAACTTAGATTAACTTCCCACATGATTCTGAGATGTCTGAAAGTTGTTTCATTACTGTGCACATAAAGACAAAAAAGTTGATTTCACAATGAATAGAATGCTTTGACATGAAAGCAGTATACATTTCAATTTTACACCAAAGTACTTACTGCAAACCTAATGGAAACACCTTAGGTTAACTTCCCACATGATTATGAGTAGTTTGAAAGTTGTTTCATGGCTGTACACATCAACACAAAAAAGTTGTTATCTGAGTGCATGCAATGCTTAGACAATACAAATAGTATACATTTCAATTTTACACCAAAGCACTTACTGCAAACCTAATGGAAACACTTTAGGTTAACTTTCCACATGATTATGAGTAGTTTGAAAGTTGTTTCATGGCTGTACACATCAAAACAAAAAAGTTGTTATCTGAGTGCATGCAATGCTTGGACAATACAAATAGTATACATTTCAATTTTACACCAAAGCACCTACTGCAAACCTAATGGAAACACCTTAGGTTAACTTTCCACATGATTGTGAGTAGTTTGAAAGTTGTTTCATGGCTGTAGACATCAACACAAAAAAGTTGTTATCTCAGTGCATGCAATGCTTAGACAATACAAATAGTATACATTTCAATTTTACACCAAAGCACTTACTGCAAACCTAATGGAAACACTTTAGGTTAACTTCCCACATGATTCTGAGATGTCTGAAAGTTGTTTCATACCTGTGCACATAAAGACAAAAAAGTTGATTTCACAGTGAATAGAATGCTTTGACATAAAAGTAGTATACATTTCAATTGTACTCAAAAGTCTTGACTGCAAACCTAATGCAAACACATTTGGTTAACTTACCAGATGAGTATGACTAGGTTTATAGTTGTTTCATACCTCAGTTCATCAAGACAAAAAAGTTACTTTCTCAGTACTACTATGCTCTGACATTAAGGTAGTACACATCTGAATTTTACACCAAAGTACTTACTGCAAACTAATGGAAATACCTTAGGTTAACTTCCCACATGATAATGAGTAGTTTCAAAGTTGTTTCATGGCTGTACACTTTAACATAAAAAAGTTGTTTTTCTCAGTGCATGCAATGCTTTTACAATACAAATAGTATACATTTCAATTTTACACCAAAGCACCTACTGCAAACCTAATGGAAACACCTTAGGTTAACTTTCCACATGATTGTGAGTAGTTTGAAAGTTGTTTCATGGCTGTACACATCAACACAAAAAAGTTGTTATCTAAGTGCATGCAATGCTTAGACAATACAAATAGTATACATTTCAATTTTACTCCAAAGCACTTACTGCAAACCTAATGGAAACACCTTAGGTTAACTTCCCACATGATTATGAGTAGTTTGAAAGTTGTTTCATGGCTGTACACATCAACACAAAAAAGTTGTTATCTCAGTGCATGAAATGCTTAGACAATACAAATAGTATACATTTCAATTTTACACCAAAGCACTTACTGCAAACCTAATGGAAACACTTTAGGTTAACTTCCCACATGATTCTGAGATGTCTGAAAGTTGTTTCATACCTGTGCACATAAAGACAAAAAAGTTGATTTCACAGTGAATAGAATGCTTTGACATAAAAGTAGTATACATTTCAATTTTACACCAAAGTACTTACTGCACACCTAATGGAAACACCTTAGGTTAACTTCCCACATGATTATGAGTAGTTTGAAAGTTGTTTCATGGCTGTACACATCAACACAAAAAAGTTGTTATCTCAGTGCATGCAATGCTTAGACAATACAAATAGTATACATTTCAATTTTACACCAAAGCACTTACTGCAAACCTAATGGAAACACTTTAGGTTAACTTTCCACATGATTATGAGTAGTTTGAAAGTTGTTTCATGGCTGTACACATCAACACAAAAAAGTTGTTATCTGAGTGCATGCAATGCTTAGACAATACAAATAGTATACATTTCAAATTTACACCAAAGCACTTACTGCAAACCTAATGGAAACACTTTACGTTAACTTTCCACATGATTATGAGTAGTTTGAAAGTTGTTTCATGGCTCTACTCATCAACACAAAAAAGTTGTTATCTAAGTGCATGCAATGCTTAGACAATACAAATAGTATACATTTCAATTTTACACCAAAGCACCTACTGCAAACCTAATGGAAACACCTTAGGTTAACTTTCCACATGATTGTGAGTAGTTTGAAAGTTGTTTCATGGCTGTAGACATCAACACAAAAAAGTTGTTATCTCAGTGCATGCAATGCTTAGACAATACGAATAGTATGCATTTCAATTTTACACCAAACCATTACTGCAAACCTAATGGAAACACTTTAGGTTAACTTCCCACATGATTCTGAGATGTCTGAAAGTTGTTTCATACCTGTGCACATAAAGACAAAAAAGTTGATTTCACAGTGAATAGAATGCTTTGACATAAAAGTAGTATACATTTCAATTGTACTCAAAAGTCTTGACTGCAAACCTAATGCAAACACATTTGGTTAACTTACCAGATGAGTATGACTAGGTTTAAAGTTGTTTCATGCTTCAGTTCATCAAGAAAAAAAAGTTACTTTCTCAGTACTACTATGCTCTGACATTAAGGTAGTACACATCTGAATTTTACACCAAAGTACTTACTGCAAACTAATGGAAACACCTTAGGTTAACTTCCCACATGATAATGAGTAGTTTCAAAGTTGTTTCATGGCTGTACACTTTAACACAAAAAAGTTGTTTTCTCAGTGCATGCTATGCTTTTACAATACAAATAGTATACATTTCAATTTTACACCAAAGCACCTACTGCAGACCTAATGGAAACACCTTAGGTTAACTTTCCACATGATTGTGAGTAGTTTGAAAGTTGTTTCATGGCTGTAGACATCAACACAAAAAAGTTGTTATCTCAGTGCATGGAATGCTTAGACAATACAAATAGTATACATTTCAATTTTAGTCCAAAGCACTTACTGCAAACCTAATGGAAACACCTTAGGTTAACTTCCCACATGATTATGAGTAGTTTGAAAGTTGTGTCATGGCTGTACACATCAACACAAAAAAGTTGTTATCTCAGTGCATGCAAATGCTTAGACAATACAAATAGTATACATTTCAATTTTACACCAAAGCACTTACTGCAAACCTAATGGAAACAACTTAGATTAACTTCCCACATGATTCTGAGATGTCTGAAAGTTGTTTCATTACTGTGCACATAAAGACAAAAAAGTTGATTTCACAATGAATAGAATGCTTTGACATGAAAGCAGTATACATTTCAATTTTACACCAAAGTACTTACTGCAAACCTAATGGAAACACCTTAGGTTAACTTCCCACATGATTATGAGTAGTTTGAAAGTTGTTTCATGGCTGTACACATCAACACAAAAAAGTTGTTATCTGAGTGCATGCAATGCTTAGACAATACAAATAGTATACATTTCAATTTTACACCAAAGCACTTACTGCAAACCTAATGGAAACACTTTAGGTTAACTTTCCACATGATTATGAGTAGTTTGAAAGTTGTTTCATGGCTGTACACATCAAAACAAAAAAGTTGTTATCTGAGTGCATGCAATGCTTGGACAATACAAATAGTATACATTTCAATTTTACACCAAAGCACCTACTGCAAACCTAATGGAAACACCTTAGGTTAACTTTCCACATGATTGTGAGTAGTTTGAAAGTTGTTTCATGGCTGTAGACATCAACACAAAAAAGTTGTTATCTCAGTGCATGCAATGCTTAGACAATACAAATAGTATACATTTCAATTTTACACCAAAGCACTTACTGCAAACCTAATGGAAACACTTTAGGTTAACTTCCCACATGATTCTGAGATGTCTGAAAGTTGTTTCATACCTGTGCACATAAAGACAAAAAAGTTGATTTCACAGTGAATAGAATGCTTTGACATAAAAGTAGTATACATTTCAATTGTACTCAAAAGTCTTGACTGCAAACCTAATGCAAACACATTTGGTTAACTTACCAGATGAGTATGACTAGGTTTATAGTTGTTTCATACCTCAGTTCATCAAGACAAAAAAGTTACTTTCTCAGTACTACTATGCTCTGACATTAAGGTAGTACACATCTGAATTTTACACCAAAGTACTTACTGCAAACTAATGGAAATACCTTAGGTTAACTTCCCACATGATAATGAGTAGTTTCAAAGTTGTTTCATGGCTGTACACTTTAACATAAAAAAGTTGTTTTTCTCAGTGCATGCAATGCTTTTACAATACAAATAGTATACATTTCAATTTTACACCAAAGCACCTACTGCAAACCTAATGGAAACACCTTAGGTTAACTTTCCACATGATTGTGAGTAGTTTGAAAGTTGTTTCATGGCTGTACACATCAACACAAAAAAGTTGTTATCTAAGTGCATGCAATGCTTAGACAATACAAATAGTATACATTTCAATTTTACTCCAAAGCACTTACTGCAAACCTAATGGAAACACCTTAGGTTAACTTCCCACATGATTATGAGTAGTTTGAAAGTTGTTTCATGGCTGTACACATCAACACAAAAAAGTTGTTATCTCAGTGCATGAAATGCTTAGACAATACAAATAGTATACATTTCAATTTTACACCAAAGCACTTACTGCAAACCTAATGGAAACACTTTAGGTTAACTTCCCACATGATTCTGAGATGTCTGAAAGTTGTTTCATACCTGTGCACATAAAGACAAAAAAGTTGATTTCACAGTGAATAGAATGCTTTGACATAAAAGTAGTATACATTTCAATTTTACACCAAAGTACTTACTGCAAACCTAATGGAAACACCTTAGGTTAACTTCCCACATGATTATGAGTAGTTTGAAAGTTGTTTCATGGCTGTACACATCAACACAAAAAAGTTGTTATCTCAGTGCATGCAATGCTTAGACAATACAAATAGTATACATTTCAATTTTACACCAAAGCACTTACTGCAAACCTAATGGAAACACTTTAGGTTAACTTTCCACATGATTATGAGTAGTTTGAAAGTTGTTTCATGGCTGTACACATCAACACAAAAAAGTTGTTATCTGAGTGCATGCAATGCTTAGACAATACAAATAGTATACATTTCAAATTTACACCAAAGCACTTACTGCAAACCTAATGGAAACACTTTACGTTAACTTTCCACATGATTATGAGTAGTTTGAAAGTTGTTTCATGGCTCTACTCATCAACACAAAAAAGTTGTTATCTAAGTGCATGCAATGCTTAGACAATACAAATAGTATACATTTCAATTTTACACCAAAGCACCTACTGCAAACCTAATGGAAACACCTTAGGTTAACTTTCCACATGATTGTGAGTAGTTTGAAAGTTGTTTCATGGCTGTAGACATCAACACAAAAAAGTTGTTATCTCAGTGCATGCAATGCTTAGACAATACGAATAGTATGCATTTCAATTTTACACCAAACCATTACTGCAAACCTAATGGAAACACTTTAGGTTAACTTCCCACATGATTCTGAGATGTCTGAAAGTTGTTTCATACCTGTGCACATAAAGACAAAAAAGTTGATTTCACAGTGAATAGAATGCTTTGACATAAAAGTAGTATACATTTCAATTGTACTCAAAAGTCTTGACTGCAAACCTAATGCAAACACATTTGGTTAACTTACCAGATGAGTATGACTAGGTTTAAAGTTGTTTCATGCTTCAGTTCATCAAGAAAAAAAAGTTACTTTCTCAGTACTACTATGCTCTGACATTAAGGTAGTACACATCTGAATTTTACACCAAAGTACTTACTGCAAACTAATGGAAACACCTTAGGTCAACTTCCCACATGATAATGAGTAGTTTCAAAGTTGTTTCATGGCTGTACACTTTAACACAAAAAAGTTGTTTTCTCAGTGCATGCTATGCTTTTACAATACAAATAGTATACATTTCAATTTTACACCAAAGCACCTACTGCAGACCTAATGGAAACACCTTAGGTTAACTTTCCACATGATTGTGAGTAGTTTGAAAGTTGTTTCATGGCTGTAGACATCAACACAAAAAAGTTGTTATCTCAGTGCATGCAATGCTTAGACAATACAAATAGTATACATTTCAATTTTAGTCCAAAGCACTTACTGCAAACCTAATGGAAACACCTTAGGTTAACTTCCCACATGATTATGAGTAGTTTGAAAGTTGTGTCATGGCTGTACACATCAACACAAAAAAGTTGTTATCTCAGTGCATGCAATGCTTAGACAATACAAATAGTATACATTTCAATTTTACACCAAAGCACTTACTGCAAACCTAATGGAAACACTTTAGGTTAACTTCCCAAATGATTCTGATATGTCTGAAAGTTGTTTCATACCTGTGCACATAAAGACAAAAAAGTTGATTTCACAGTGAATGGAATGCTTTGACATAAAAGTAGTATACATTTCAATTTTACACCAAAGCACTTACTGCAAACCTAATGGAAACACTTTAGGTTAACTTTCCACATGATTATGAGTAGTTTGAAAGTTGTTTCATGGCTGTACACATCAACACAAAAAAGTTGTTATCTGAGTGCATGCAATGCTTAGACAATACAAATAGTATACATTTCAAATTTACACCAAAGCACTTACTGCAAACCTAATGGAAACACTTTACGTTAACTTTCCACATGATTATGAGTAGTTTGAAAGTTGTTTCATGGCTCTACTCATCAACACAAAAAAGTTGTTATCTAAGTGCATGCAATGCTTAGACAATACAAATAGTATACATTTCAATTTTACACCAAAGCACCTACTGCAAACCTAATGGAAACACCTTAGGTTAACTTTCCACATGATTGTGAGTAGTTTGAAAGTTGTTTCATAGCTGTAGACATCAACACAAAAAAGTTGTTATCTCAGTGCATGCAATGCTTAGACAATACGAATAGTATGCATTTCAATTTTACACCAAACCATTACGGCAAACCTAATGGAAACACTTTAGGTTAACTTCCCACATGATTCTGAGATGTCTGAAAGTTGTTTCATACCTGTGCACATAAAGACAAAAAAGTTGATTTCACAGTGAATAGAATGCTTTGACATAAAAGTAGTATACATTTCAATTGTACTCAAAAGTCTTGACTGCAAACCTAATGCAAACACATTTGGTTAACTTACCAGATGAGTATGACTAGGTTTAAAGTTGTTTCATGCTTCAGTTCATCAAGAAAAAAAAGTTACTTTCTCAGTTCTACTATGCTCTGACATTAAGGTAGTACACATCTGAATTTTACACCAAAGTACTTACTGCAAACTAATGGAAACACCTTAGGTTAACTTCCCACATGATAATGAGTAGTTTCAAAGTTGTTTCATGGCTGTACACTTTAACACAAAAAAGTTGTTTTCTCAGTGCATGCTATGCTTTTACAATACAAATAGTATACATTTCAATTTTACACCAAAGCACCTACTGCAGACCTAATGGAAACACCTTAGGTTAACTTTCCACATGATTGTGAGTAGTTTGAAAGTTGTTTCATGGCTGTAGACATCAACACAAAAAAGTTGTTATCTCAGTGCATGGAATGCTTAGACAATACAAATAGTATACATTTCAATTTTAGTCCAAAGCACTTACTGCAAACCTAATGGAAACACCTTAGGTTAACTTCCCACATGATTATGAGTAGTTTGAAAGTTGTGTCATGGCTGTACACATCAACACAAAAAAGTTGTTATCTCAGTGCATGCAATGCTTAGACAATACAAATAGTATACATTTCAATTTTACACCAAAGCACTTACTGCAAACCTAATGGAAACAACTTAGATTAACTTCCCACATGATTCTGAGATGTCTGAAAGTTGTTTCATTACTGTGCACATAAAGACAAAAAAGTTGATTTCACAATGAATAGAATGCTTTGACATGAAAGCAGTATACATTTCAATTTTACACCAAAGTACTTACTGCAAACCTAATGGAAACACCTTAGGTTAACTTCCCACATGATTATGAGTAGTTTAAAAGTTGTTTCATGGCTGTACACATCAACACAAAAAAGTTGTTATCTGAGTGCATGCAATGCTTAGACAATACAAATAGTATACATTTCAATTTTACACCAAAGCACTTACTGCAAACCTAATGGAAACACTTTAGGTTAACTTTCCACATGATTATGAGTAGTTTGAAAGTTGTTTCATGGCTGTACACATCAAAACAAAAAAGTTGTTATCTGAGTGCATGCAATGCTTGGACAATACAAATAGTATACATTTCAATTTTACACCAAAGCACCTACTGCAAACCTAATGGAAACACCTTAGGTTAACTTTCCACATGATTGTGAGTAGTTTGAAAGTTGTTTCATGGCTGTAGACATCAACACAAAAAAGTTGTTATCTCAGTGCATGCAATGCTTAGACAATACAAATAGTATACATTTCAATTTTACACCAAAGCACTTACTGCAAACCTAATGGAAACACTTTAGGTTAACTTCCCACATGATTCTGAGATGTCTGAAAGTTGTTTCATACCTGTGCACATAAAGACAAAAAAGTTGATTTCACAGTGAATAGAATGCTTTGACATAAAAGTAGTATACATTTCAATTTTACACCAAAGTACTTACTGCAAACCTAATGGAAACACCTTAGGTTAACTTCCCACATGATTATGAGTAGTTTGAAAGTTGTTTCATGGCTGTACACATCAACACAAAAAAGTTGTTATCTCAGTGCATGCAATGCTTAGACAATACAAATAGTATACATTTCAATTTTACACCAAAGCACTTACTGCAAACTAATGGAAACACTTTAGGTTAACTTTCCACATGATTATGAGTAGTTTGAAAGTTGTTTCATGGCTGTACACATCAACACAAAAAAGTTGTTATCTGAGTGCATGCAATGCTTAGACAATACAAATAGTATACATTTCAAATTTACACCAAAGCACTTACTGCAAACCTAATGGAAACACTTTACGTTAACTTTCCACATGATTATGAGTAGTTTGAAAGTTGTTTCATGGCTCTACTCATCAACACAAAAAAGTTGTTATCTAAGTGCATGCAATGCTTAGACAATACAAATAGTATACATTTCAATTTTACACCAAAGCACCTACTGCAAACCTAATGGAAACACCTTAGGTTAACTTTCCACATGATTGTGAGTAGTTTGAAAGTTGTTTCATGGCTGTAGACATCAACACAAAAAAGTTGTTATCTCAGTGCATGCAATGCTTAGACAATACAAATAGTATACATTTCAAATTTACACCAAAGCACCTACTGCAAACCTAATGGAAACACCTTAGGTTAACTTTCCACATGATTGTGAGTAGTTTGAAAGTTGTTTCATGGCTGTAGACATCAACACAAAAAAGTTGTTATCTCACTGCATGCAATGCTTAGACAATACGAATAGTATGCATTTCAATTTTACACCAAACCATTACTGCAAACCTAATGGAAACACTTTAGGTTAACTTCCCACATGATTCTGAGATGTCTGAAAGTTGTTTCATACCTGTGCACATAAAGACAAAAAAGTTGATTTCACAGTGAATAGAATGCTTTGACATAAAAGTAGTATACATTTCAATTGTACTCAAAAGTCTTGACTGCAAACCTAATGCAAACACATTTGGTTAACTTACCAGCTGAGTATGACTAGGTTTAAAGTTGTTTCATGCTTCAGTTCATCAAGAAAAAAAAGTTACTTTCTCAGTACTACTATGCTCTGACATTAAGGTAGTACACATCTGAATTTTACACCAAAGTACTTACTGCAAACTAATGGAAACACCTTAGGTTAACTTCCCACATGATAATGAGTAGTTTCAAAGTTGTTTCATGGCTGTACACTTTAACACAAAAAAGTTGTTTTCTCAGTGCATGCTATGCTTTTACAATACAAATAGTATACATTTCAATTTTACACCAAAGCACCTACTGCAGACCTAATGGAAACACCTTAGGTTAACTTTCCACATGATTGTGAGTAGTTTGAAAGTTGTTTCATGGCTGTAGACATCAACACAAAAAAGTTGTTATCTCAGTGCATGCAATGCTTAGACAATACAAATAGTATACATTTCAATTTTACTCCAAAGCACTTACTGCAAACCTAATGGAAACACCTTAGGTTAACTTCCCACATGATTATGAGTAGTTTGAAAGTTGTGTCATGGCTGTACACATCAACACAAAAAAGTTGTTATCTCAGTGCATGCAATGCTTAGACAATACAAATAGTATACATTTCAATTTTACACCAAAGCACTTACTGCAAACCTAATGGAAACACTTTAGGTTAACTTCCCAAATGATTCTGATATGTCTGAAAGTTGTTTCATACCTGTGCACATAAAGACAAAAAAGTTGATTTCACAGTGAATAGAATGCTTTGACATAAAAGTAGTATACATTTCAATTTTACACCAAAGTACTTACTGCAAACCTAATGGAAACACCTTAGGTTAACTTCCCACATGATTATGAGTAGTTTGAAAGTTGTTTCATGGCTGTACACATCAACACAAAAAAGTTGTTATCTCAGTGCATGCAATGCTTAGACAATACAAATAGTATACATTTCAATTTTACACCAAAGCACCTACTGCAAACCTAATGGAAACACCTTAGGTTAACTTTCCACATGATTGTGAGTAGTTTGAAAGTTGTTTCATGGCTGTAGACATCAACACAAAAAAGTTGTTATCTCAGTGCATGCAATGCTTAGACAATACGAATAGTATGCATTTCAATTTTACACCAAACCATTACTGCAAACCTAATGGAAACACTTTAGGTTAACTTCCCACATGATTCTGAGATGTCTGAAAGTTGTTTCATACCTGTGCACATAAAGACAAAAAAGTTGATTTCACAGTGAATAGAATGCTTTGACATAAAAGTAGTATACATTTCAATTGTACTCAAAAGTCTTGACTGCAAACCTAATGCAAACACATTTGGTTAACTTACCAGCTGAGTATGACTAGGTTTAAAGTTGTTTCATGCTTCAGTTCATCAAGAAAAAAAAGTTACTTTCTCAGTACTACTATGCTCTGACATTAAGGTAGTACACATCTGAATTTTACACCAAAGTACTTACTGCAAACTAATGGAAACACCTTAGGTTAACTTCCCACATGATAATGAGTAGTTTCAAAGTTGTTTCATGGCTGTACACTTTAACACAAAAAAGTTGTTTTCTCAGTGCATGCTATGCTTTTACAATACAAATAGTATACATTTCAATTTTACACCAAAGCACCTACTGCAGACCTAATGGAAACACCTTAGGTTAACTTTCCACATGATTGTGAGTAGTTTGAAAGTTGTTTCATGGCTGTAGACATCAACACAAAAAAGTTGTTATCTCAGTGCATGCAATGCTTAGACAATACAAATAGTATACATTTCAATTTTACTCCAAAGCACTTACTGCAAACCTAATGGAAACACCTTAGGTTAACTTCCCACATGATTATGAGTAGTTTGAAAGTTGTGTCATGGCTGTACACATCAACACAAAAAAGTTGTTATCTCAGTGCATGCAATGCTTAGACAATACAAATAGTATACATTTCAATTTTACACCAAAGCACTTACTGCAAACCTAATGGAAACACTTTAGGTTAACTTCCCAAATGATTCTGATATGTCTGAAAGTTGTTTCATACCTGTGCACATAAAGACAAAAAAGTTGATTTCACAGTGAATAGAATGCTTTGACATAAAAGTAGTATACATTTCAATTTTACACCAAAGTACTTACTGCAAACCTAATGGAAACACCTTAGGTTAACTTCCCACATGATTATGAGTAGTTTGAAAGTTGTTTCATGGCTGTACACATCAACACAAAAAAGTTGTTATCTCAGTGCATGCAATGCTTAGACAATACAAATAGTATACATTTCAATTTTACACCAAAGCACCTACTGCAAACCTAATGGAAACACCTTAGGTTAACTTTCCACATGATTGTGAGTAGTTTGAAAGTTGTTTCATGGCTGTAGACATCAACACAAAAAAGTTGTTATCTCAGTGCATGCAATGCTTAGACAATACGAATAGTATGCATTTCAATTTTACACCAAACCATTACTGCAAACCTAATGGAAACACTTTAGGTTAACTTCCCACATGATTCTGAGATGTCTGAAAGTTGTTTCATACCTGTGCACATAAAGACAAAAAAGTTGATTTCACAGTGAATAGAATGCTTTGACATAAAAGTAGTATACATTTCAATTGTACTCAAAAGTCTTGACTGCAAACCTAATGCAAACACATTTGGTTAACTTACCAGCTGAGTATGACTAGGTTTAAAGTTGTTTCATGCTTCAGTTCATCAAGAAAAAAAAGTTACTTTCTCAGTACTACTATGCTCTGACATTAAGGTAGTACACATCTGAATTTTACACCAAAGTACTTACTGCAAACTAATGGAAACACCTTAGGTTAACTTCCCACATGATAATGAGTAGTTTCAAAGTTGTTTCATGGCTGTACACTTTAACACAAAAAAGTTGTTTTCTCAGTGCATGCTATGCTTTTACAATACAAATAGTATACATTTCAATTTTACACCAAAGCACCTACTGCAGACCTAATGGAAACACCTTAGGTTAACTTTCCACATGATTGTGAGTAGTTTGAAAGTTGTTTCATGGCTGTAGACATCAACACAAAAAAGTTGTTATCTCAGTGCATGCAATGCTGAGACAATACAAATAGTATACATTTCAATTTTACTCCAAAGCACTTACTGCAAACCTAATGGAAACACCTTAGGTTAACTTCCCACATGATTATGAGTAGTTTGAAAGTTGTGTCATGGCTGTACACATCAACACAAAAAAGTTGTTATCTCAGTGCATGCAATGCTTAGACAATACAAATAGTATACATTTCAATTTTACACCAAAGCACTTACTGCAAACCTAATGGAAACACTTTAGGTTAACTTCCCAAATGATTCTGATATGTCTGAAAGTTGTTTCATACCTGTGCACATAAAGACAAAAAAGTTGATTTCACAGTGAATAGAATGCTTTGACATAAAAGTAGTATACATTTCAATTTTACACCAAAGTACTTACTGCAAACCTAATGGAAACACCTTAGGTTAACTTCCCACATGATTATGAGTAGTTTGAAAGTTGTTTCATGGCTGTACACATCAACACAAAAAAGTTGTTATCTCAGTGCATGCAATGCTTAGACAATACAAATAGTATACATTTCAATTTTACACCAAAGCACCTACTGCAAACCTAATGGAAACACCTTAGGTTAACTTTCCACATGATTGTGAGTAGTTTGAAAGTTGTTTCATGGCTGTAGACATCAACACAAAAAAGTTGTTATCTCAGTGCATGCAATGCTTAGACAATACGAATAGTATGCATTTCAATTTTACACCAAACCATTACTGCAAACCTAATGGAAACACTTTAGGTTAACTTCCCACATGATTCTGAGATGTCTGAAAGTTGTTTCATACCTGTGCACATAAAGACAAAAAAGTTGATTTCACAGTGAATAGAATGCTTTGACATAAAAGTAGTATACATTTCAATTGTACTCAAAAGTCTTGACTGCAAACCTAATGCAAACACATTTGGTTAACTTACCAGCTGAGTATGACTAGGTTTAAAGTTGTTTCATGCTTCAGTTCATCAAGAAAAAAAAGTTACTTTCTCAGTACTACTATGCTCTGACATTAAGGTAGTACACATCTGAATTTTACACCAAAGTACTTACTGCAAACTAATGGAAACACCTTAGGTTAACTTCCCACATGATAATGAGTAGTTTCAAAGTTGTTTCATGGCTGTACACTTTAACACAAAAAAGTTGTTTTCTCAGTGCATGCTATGCTTTTACAATACAAATAGTATACATTTCAATTTTACACCAAAGCACCTACTGCAGACCTAATGGAAACACCTTAGGTTAACTTTCCACATGATTGTGAGTAGTTTGAAAGTTGTTTCATGGCTGTAGACATCAACACAAAAAAGTTGTTATCTCAGTGCATGCAATGCTTAGACAATACAAATAGTATACATTTCAATTTTACTCCAAAGCACTTACTGCAAACCTAATGGAAACACCTTAGGTTAACTTCCCACATGATTATGAGTAGTTTGAAAGTTGTGTCATGGCTGTACACATCAACACAAAAAAGTTGTTATCTCAGTGCATGCAATGCTTAGACAATACAAATAGTATACATTTCAATTTTACACCAAAGCACTTACTGCAAACCTAATGGAAACACTTTAGGTTAACTTCCCAAATGATTCTGATATGTCTGAAAGTTGTTTCATACCTGTGCACATAAAGACAAAAAAGTTGATTTCACAGTGAATAGAATGCTTTGACATAAAAGTAGTATACATTTCAATTTTACACCAAAGTACTTACTGCAAACCTAATGGAAACACCTTAGGTTAACTTCCCACATGATTATGAGTAGTTTGAAAGTTGTTTCATGGCTGTACACATCAACACAAAAAAGTTGTTATCTGAGTGCATGCAATGCTTAGACAATACGAATAGTATGCATTTCAATTTTACACCAAATTACTTACTGCAAACCTAATGGAAACACTTTAGGTTAACTTCCCACATGATTCTGAGATGTCTGAAAGTTGTTTCATACCTGTGCACATAAAGACAAAAAAGTTGATTTCACAGTGAATAGAATGCTTTGACATAAAAGTAGTATACATTTCAATTGTACTCAAAAGTCTTGACTGCAAACCTAATGCAAACACATTTGGTTAACTTACCAGATGAGTATGACTAGGTTTAAAGTTGTTTCATGCCTCAGTTCATCAAGAAAAAAAAGTTACTTTCTCAGTACTACTATGCTCTGACATTAAGGTAGTACACATCTGAATTTTACACCAAAGTACTTACTGCAAACTAATGGAAACACCTTAGGTTAACTTCCCACATGATAATGAGTAGTTTCAAAGTTGTTTCATGGCTGCACACTTTAACACAAAAAAGTTGTTTTCTCAGTGCATGCTATGCTTTTACAATACAAATAGTATACATTTCAATTTTACACCAAAGCACCTACTGCAGACCTAATGGAAACACCTTAGGTTAACTTTCCACATGATTGTGAGTAGTTTGAAAGTTGTTTCATGGCTGTACACATCAACACAAAAAAGTTGTTATCTAAGTGCATGCAATGCTTAGACAATACAAATAGTATACATTTCAATTTTACTCCAAAGCACTTACTGCAAACCTAATGGAAACACCTTAGGTTAACTTCCCACATGATTATGAGTAGTTTGAAAGTTGTTTCATGGCTGTACACATCAACACAAAAAAGTTGTTATCTCAGTGCATGAAATGCTTAGACAATACAAATAGTATACATTTCAATTTTACACCAAAGCACTTACTGCAAACCTAATGGAAACACTTTAGGTTAACTTCCCACATGATTCTGAGATGTCTGAAAGTTGTTTCATACCTGTGCACATAAAGACAAAAAAGTTGATTTCACAGTGAATAGAATGCTTTGACATAAAAGTAGTATACATTTCAATTTTACACCAAAGTACTTACTGCAAACCTAATGGAAACACCTTAGGTTAACTTCCCACATGATTATGAGTAGTTTGAAAGTTGCTTCATGGCTGTACACATCAACACAAAAAAGTTGTTATCTCAGTGCATGCAATGCTTAGACAATACAAATAGTATACATTTCAATTTTACACCAAAGCACTTACTGCAAACCTAATGGAAACACTTTAGGTTAACTTTCCACATGATTATGAGTAGTTTGAAAGTTGTTTCATGGCTGTACACATCAACACAAAAAAGTTGTTATCTGAGTGCATGCAATGCTTAGACAATACAAATAGTATACATTTCAAATTTACACCAAAGCACTTACTGCAAACCTAATGGAAACACTTTACGTTAACTTTCCACATGATTATGAGTAGTTTGAAAGTTGTTTCATGGCTCTACTCATCAACACAAAAAAGTTGTTATCTAAGTGCATGCAATGCTTAGACAATACAAATAGTATACATTTCAATTTTACACCAAAGCACCTACTGCAAACCTAATGGAAACACCTTAGGTTAACTTTCCACATGATTGTGAGTAGTTTGAAAGTTGTTTCATGGCTGTAGACATCAACACAAAGAAGTTGTTATCTCAGTGCATGCAATGCTTAGACAATACGAATAGTATGCATTTCAATTTTACACCAAACCATTACTGCAAACCTAATGGAAACACTTTAGGTTAACTTCCCACATGATTCTGAGATGTCTGAAAGTTGTTTCATACCTGTGCACATAAAGACAAAAAAGTTGATTTCACAGTGAATAGAATGCTTTGACATAAAAGTAGTATACATTTCAATTGTACTCAAAAGTCTTGACTGTAAACCTAATGCAAACACATTTGGTTAACTTACCAGATGAGTATGACTAGGTTTAAAGTTGTTTCATGCTTCAGTTCATCAAGAAAAAAAAGTTACTTTCTCAGTACTACTATGCTCTGACATTAAGGTAGTACACATCTGAATTTTACACCAAAGTACTTACTGCAAACTAATGGAAACACCTTAGGTTAACTTCCCACATGATAATGAGTAGTTTCAAAGTTGTTTCATGGCTGTACACTTTAACACAAAAAAGTTGTTTTCTCAGTGCATGCTATGCTTTTACAATACAAATAGTATACATTTCAATTTTACACCAAAGCACCTACTGCAGACCTAATGGAAACACCTTAGGTTAACTTTCCACATGATTGTGAGTAGTTTGAAAGTTGTTTCATGGCTGTAGACATCAACACAAAAAAGTTGTTATCTCAGTGCATGCAATGCTTAGACAATACAAATAGTATACATTTCAATTTTAGTCCAAAGCACTTACTGCAAACCTAATGGAAACACCTTAGGTTAACTTCCCACATGATTATGAGTAGTTTGAAAGTTGTGTCATGGCTGTACACATCAACACAAAAAAGTTGTTATCTCAGTGCATGCAATGCTTAGACAATACAAATAGTATACATTTCAATTTTACACCAAAGCACTTACTGCAAACCTAATGGAAACACTTTAGGTTAACTTCCCAAATGATTCTGATATGTCTGAAAGTTGTTTCATACCTGTGCACATAAAGACAAAAAAGTTGATTTCACAGTGAATAGAATGCTTTGACATAAAAGTAGTATACATTTCAATTTTACACCAAAGTACTTACTGCAAACCTAATGGAAACACCTTAGGTTAACTTCCCACATGATTATGAGTAGTTTGAAAGTTGTTTCATGGCTGTACACATCAACACAAAAAAGTTGTTATCTCAGTGCATGCAATGCTTAGACAATACAAATAGTATACATTTCAATTTTACACCAAAGCACCTACTGCAAACCTAATGGAAACACCTTAGGTTAACTTCCCACATGATTATGAGTAGTTTGAAAGTTGTTTCATGGCTGTACACATCAACACAAAAAAGTTGTTATCTGAGTGCATGCAATGCTTAGACAATACAAATAGTATACATTTCAATTTTACACCAAAGCACTTACTGCAAACCTAATGGAAACACCTTAGGTTAACTTTCCACATGATTGTGAGTAGTTTGAAAGTTGTTTCATGGCTGTAGACATCAACACAAAAAAGTTGTTATCTGAGTGCATGCAATGCTTAGACAATACAAATAGTATACATTTCAATTTTACTCCAAAGCACTTACTGCAAACCTAATGGAAACACTTTAGGTTAACTTCCCACATGATTCTGAGATGTCTGAAAGTTGTTTCATACCTGTGCACATAAAGACAAAAAAGTTGATTTCACAGTGAATAGAATGCTTTGACATAAAAGTAGTATACATTTCAATTTTACACCAAAGTACTTACTGCAAACCTAATGGAAACACCTTAGGTTAACTTCCCACATGATTATGAGTAGTTTGAAAGTTGTTTCATGGCTGTACACATCAACACAAAAAAGTTGTTATCTGAGTGCATGCAATGCTTAGACAATACAAATAGTATACATTTCAATTTTACACCAAAGCACTTACTGCAAACCTAATGGAAACACTTTAGGTTAACTTTCCACATGATTATGAGTAGTTTGAAAGTTGTTTCATGGCTGTACACATCAACACAAAAAAGTTGTTATCTGAGTGCATGCAATGCTTAGACAATACAAATAGTATACATTTCAAATTTACACCAAAGCACTTACTGCAAACCTAATGGAAACACTTTACGTTAACTTTCCACATGATTATGAGTAGTTTGAAAGTTGTTTCATGGCTCTACTCATCAACACAAAAAAGTTGTTATCTAAGTGCATGCAATGCTTAGACAATACAAATAGTATACATTTCAATTTTACACCAAAGCACCTACTGCAAACCTAATGGAAACACCTTAGGTTAACTTTCCACATGATTGTGAGTAGTTTGAAAGTTGTTTCATGGCTGTAGACATCAACACAAAAAAGTTGTTATCTCAGTGCATGCAATGCTTAGACAATACGAATAGTATGCATTTCAATTTTACACCAAACCATTACGGCAAACCTAATGGAAACACTTTAGGTTAACTTCCCACATGATTCTGAGATGTCTGAAAGTTGTTTCATACCTGTGCACATAAAGACAAAAAAGTTGATTTCACAGTGAATAGAATGCTTTGACATAAAAGTAGTATACATTTCAATTGTACTCAAAAGTCTTGACTGCAAACCTAATGCAAACACATTTGGTTAACTTACCAGATGAGTATGACTAGGTTTAAAGTTGTTTCATGCTTCAGTTCATCAAGACAAAAAAGTTACTTTCTCAGTACTACTATGCTCTGACATTAAGGTAGTACACAGCTGAATTTTACACCAAAGTACTTACTGCAAACTAATGGAAACACCTTAGGTTAACTTCCCACATGATAATGAGTAGTTTCAAAGTTGTTTCATGGCTGTACACTTTAACACAAAAAAGTTGTTTTCTCAGTGCATGCTATGCTTTTACAATACAAATAGTATACATTTCAATTTTACACCAAAGCACCTACTGCAGACCTAATGGAAACACCTTAGGTTAACTTTCCACATGATTGTGAGTAGTTTGAAAGTTGTTTCATGGCTGTAGACATCAACAAAAAAAAGTTGTTATCTCAGTGCATGGAATGCTTAGACAATACAAATAGTATACATTTCAATTTTAGTCCAAAGCACTTACTGCAAACCTAATGGAAACACCTTAGGTTAACTTCCCACATGATTATGAGTAGTTTGAAAGTTGTGTCATGGCTGTACACATCAACACAAAAAAGTTGTTATCTCAGTGCATGCAATGCTTAGACAATACAAATAGTATACATTTCAATTTTACACCAAAGCACTTACTGCAAACCTAATGGAAACAACTTAGATTAACTTCCCACATGATTCTGAGATGTCTGAAAGTTGTTTCATTACTGTGCACATAAAGACAAAAAAGTTGATTTCACAATGAATAGAATGCTTTGACATGAAAGCAGTATACATTTCAATTTTACACCAAAGTACTTACTGCAAACCTAATGGAAACACCTTAGGTTAACTTCCCACATGATTATGAGTAGTTTGAAAGTTGTTTCATGGCTGTACACATCAACACAAAAAAGTTGTTATCTGAGTGCATGCAATGCTTAGACAATACAAATAGTATACATTTCAATTTTACACCAAAGCACCTACTGCAAACCTAATGGAAACACCTTAGGTTAACCTTCCACATGATTGTGAGTAGTTTGAAAGTTGTTTCATGGCTGTAGACATCAACACAAAAAAGTTGTTATCTGAGTGCATCCAATGCTTAGACAATACAAATAGTATACATTTCAATTTTACACCAAAGCACTTACTGCAAACCTAATGGAAACACTTTAGGTTAACTTTCCACATGATTATGAGTAGTTTGAAAGTTGTTTCATGGCTGTACACATCAAAACAAAAAAGTTGTTATCTGAGTGCATGCAATGCTTGGACAATACAAATAGTATACATTTCAATTTTACACCAAAGCACCTACTGCAAACCTAATGGAAACACCTTAGGTTAACTTTCCACATGATTGTGAGTAGTTTGAAAGTTGTTTCATGGCTGTAGACATCAACACAAAAAAGTTGTTATCTCAGTGCATGCAATGCTTAGACAATACAAATAGTATACATTTCAATTTTACACCAAAGCACTTACTGCAAACCTAATGGAAACACCTTAGGTTAACTTCCCACATGATTCTGAGATGTCTGAAAGTTGTTTCATACCTGTGCACATAAAGACAAAAAAGTTGATTTCACAGTGAATAGAATGCTTTGACATAAAAGTAGTATACATTTCAATTGTACTCAAAAGTCTTGACTGCAAACCTAATGCAAACACATTTGGTTAACTTACCAGATGAGTATGACTAGGTTTATAGTTGTTTCATGCCTCAGTTCATCAAGACAAAAAAGTTACTTTCTCAGTACTACTATGCTCTGACATTAAGGTAGTACACATCTGAATTTTACACCAAAGTACTTACTGCAAACTAATGGAAATACCTTAGGTTAACTTCCCACATGATAATGAGTAGTTTCAAAGTTGTTTCATGGCTGTACACTTTAACATAAAAAAGTTGTTTTTCTCAGTGCATGCAATGCTTTTACAATACAAATAGTATACATTTCAATTTTACACCAAAGCACCTACTGCAAACCTAATGGAAACACCTTAGGTTAACTTTCCACATGATTGTGAGTAGTTTGAAAGTTGTTTCATGGCTGTACACATCAACACAAAAAAGTTGTTATCTAAGTGCATGCAATGCTTAGACAATACAAATAGTATACATTTCAATTTTACTCCAAAGCACTTACTGCAAACCTAATGGAAACACCTTAGGTTAACTTCCCACATGATTATGAGTAGTTTGAAAGTTGTTTCATGGCTGTACACATCAACACAAAAAAGTTGTTATCTCAGTGCATGAAATGCTTAGACAATACAAATAGTATACATTTCAATTTTACACCAAAGCACTTACTGCAAACCTAATGGAAACACTTTAGGTTAACTTCCCACATGATTCTGAGATGTCTGAAAGTTGTTTCATACCTGTGCACATAAAGACAAAAAAGTTGATTTCACAGTGAATAGAATGCTTTGACATAAAAGTAGTATACATTTCAATTTTACACCAAAGTACTTACTGCAAACCTAATAGAAACACCTTAGGTTAACTTCCCACATGATTATGAGTAGTTTGAAAGTTGTTTCATGGCTGTACACATCAACACAAAAAAGTTGTTATCTCAGTGCATGCAATGCTTAGACAATACAAATAGTATACATTTCAATTTTACACCAAAGCACCTACTGCAAACCTAATGGAAACACCTTAGGTTAACTTCCCACATGATTATGAGTAGTTTGAAAGTTGTTTCATGGCTGTACACATCAACACAAAAAAGTTGTTATCTGAGTGCATGCAATGCTTAGACAATACAAATAGTATACATTTCAATTTTACACCAAAGCACTTACTGCAAACCTAATGGAAACACCTTAGGTTAACTTTCCACATGATTGTGAGTAGTTTGAAAGTTGTTTCATGGCTGTAGACATCAACACAAAAAAGTTGTTATCTGAGTGCATGCAATGCTTAGACAATACAAATAGTATACATTTCAATTTTACTCCAAAGCACTTACTGCAAACCTAATGGAAACACTTTAGGTTAACTTCCCACATGATTCTGAGATGTCTGAAAGTTGTTTCATACCTGTGCACATAAAGACAAAAAAGTTGATTTCACAGTGAATAGAATGCTTTGACATAAAAGTAGTATACATTTCAATTTTACACCAAAGTACTTACTGCAAACCTAATGGAAACACCTTAGGTTAACTTCCCACATGATTATGAGTAGTTTGAAAGTTGTTTCATGGCTGTACACATCAACACAAAAAAGTTGTTATCTGAGTGCATGCAATGCTTAGACAATACAAATAGTATACATTTCAATTTTACACCAAAGCACTTACTGCAAACCTAATGGAAACACTTTAGGTTAACTTTCCACATGATTATGAGTAGTTTGAAAGTTGTTTCATGGCTGTACACATCAACACAAAAAAGTTGTTATCTGAGTGCATGCAATGCTTAGACAATACAAATAGTATACATTTCAAATTTACACCAAAGCACTTACTGCAAACCTAATGGAAACACTTTACGTTAATTTTCCACATGATTATGAGTAGTTTGAAAGTTGTTTCATGGCTCTACTCATCAACACAAAAAAGTTGTTATCTAAGTGCATGCAATGCTTAGACAATACAAATAGTATACATTTCAATTTTACACCAAAGCACCTACTGCAAACCTAATGGAAACACCTTAGGTTAACTTTCCACATGATTGTGAGTAGTTTGAAAGTTGTTTCATGGCTGTAGACATCAACACAAAAAAGTTGTTATCTCAGTGCATGCAATGCTTAGACAATACGAATAGTATGCATTTCAATTTTACAACAAACCATTACGGCAAACCTAATGGAAACACTTTAGGTTAACTTCCCACATGATTCTGAGATGTCTGAAAGTTGTTTCATACCTGTGCACATAAAGACAAAAAAGTTGATTTCACAGTGAATAGAATGCTTTGACATAAAAGTAGGATACATTTCAATTGTACTCAAAAGTCTTGACTGCAAACCTAATGCAAACACATTTGGTTAACTTACCAGATGAGTATGACTAGGTTTAAAGTTGTTTCATGCTTCAGTTCATCAAGACAAAAAAGTTACTTTCTCAGTACTACTATGCTCTGACATTAAGGTAGTACACATCTGAATTTTACACCAAAGTACTTACTGCAAACTAATGGAAACACCTTAGGTTAACTTCCCACATGATAATGAGTAGTTTCAAAGTTGTTTCATGGCTGTACACTTTAACACAAAAAAGTTGTTTTCTCAGTGCATGCTATGCTTTTACAATACAAATAGTATACATTTCAATTTTACACCAAAGCACCTACTGCAGACCTAATGGAAACACCTTAGGTTAACTTTCCACATGATTGTGAGTAGTTTGAAAGTTGTTTCATGGCTGTAGACATCAACAAAAAAAAGTTGTTATCTCAGTGCATGGAATGCTTAGACAATACAAATAGTATACATTTCAATTTTAGTCCAAAGCACTTACTGCAAACCTAATGGAAACACCTTAGGTTAACTTCCCACATGATTATGAGTAGTTTGAAAGTTGTGTCATGGCTGTACACATCAACACAAAAAAGTTGTTATCTCAGTGCATGCAATGCTTAGACAATACAAATAGTATACATTTCAATTTTACACCAAAGCACTTACTGCAAACCTAATGGAAACAACTTAGATTAACTTCCCACATGATTCTGAGATGTCTGAAAGTTGTTTCATTACTGTGCACATAAAGACAAAAAAGTTGATTTCACAGTGAATAGAATGCTTTGACATAAAAGTAGTATACATTTCAATTGTACTCAAAAGTCTTGACTGCAAACCTAATGCAAACACATTTGGTTAACTTACCAGATGAGTATGACTAGGTTTATAGTTGTTTCATGCCTCAGTTCATCAAGACAAAAAAGTTACTTTCTCAGTACTACTATGCTCTGACATTAAGGTAGTACACATCTGAATTTTACACCAAAGTACTTACTGCAAACTAATGGAAATACCTTAGGTTAACTTCCCACATGATAATGAGTAGTTTCAAAGTTGTTTCATGGCTGTACACTTTAACATAAAAAAGTTGTTTTTCTCAGTGCATGCAATGCTTTTACAATACAAATAGTATACATTTCAATTTTACACCAAAGCACCTACTGCAAACCTAATGGAAACACCTTAGGTTAACTTTCCACATGATTGTGAGTAGTTTGAAAGTTGTTTCATGGCTGTACACATCAACACAAAAAAGTTGTTATCTAAGTGCATGCAATGCTTAGACAATACAAATAGTATACATTTCAATTTTACTCCAAAGCACTTACTGCAAACCTAATGGAAACACCTTAGGTTAACGTTCCACATGATTATGAGTAGTTTGAAAGTTGTTTCATGGCTGTAGACATCAACACAAAAAAGTTGTTATCTCAGTGCATGCAATGCTTAGACAATACAAATAGTATACATTTCAATTTTACACCAAAGCACTTACTGCAAACCTAATGGAAACACTTTAGGTTAACTTTCCACATGATTATGAGTAGTTTGAAAGTTGTTTCATGGCTGTACACATCAACACAAAAAAGTTGTTATCTGAGTGCATGCAATGCTTAGACAATACAAATAGTATACATTTCAATTTTACACCAAAGCACCTACTGCAAACCTAATGGAAACACCTTAGGTTAACTTTCCACATGATTGTGAGTAGTTTGAAAGTTGTTTCATGGCTGTAGACATCAACACAAAAAAGTTGTTATCTGAGTGCATCCAATGCTTAGACAATACAAATAGTATACATTTCAATTTTACACCAAAGCACTTACTGCAAACCTAATGGAAACACTTTAGGTTAACTTACCACATGATTATGAGTAGTTTGAAAGTTGTTTCATGGCTGTACACATCAACACAAAAAAGTTGTTATCTCAGTGCATGCAATACTTGGACAATACAAATAGTATACATTTCAATTTTACACCAAAGCACCTACTGCAAACCTAATGGAAACACCTTAGGTTAACTTTCCACATGATTGTGAGTAGTTTGAAAGTTGTTTCATGGCTGTAGACATCAACACAAAAAAGTTGTTATCTCAGTGCATGCAATGCTTAGACAATACAAATAGTATACATTTCAATTTTACACCAAAGCACTTACTGCAAACCTAATGGAAACACTTTAGGTTAACTTCCCACATGATTCTGAGATGTCTGAAAGTTGTTTCATACCTGTGCACATAAAGACAAAAAAGTTGATTTCACAGTGAATAGAATGCTTTGACATAAAAGTAGTATACATTTCAATTGTACTCAAAAGTCTTGACTGCAAACCTAATGCAAACACATTTGGTTAACTTACCAGATGAGTATGACTAGGTTTATAGTTGTTTCATGCCTCAGTTCATCAAGACAAAAAAGTTACTTTCTCAGTACTACAATGCTCTGACATTAAGGTAGTACACATCTGAATTTTACACCAAAGTACTTACTGCAAACTAATGGAAATACCTTAGGTTAACTTCCCACATGATAATGAGTAGTTTCAAAGTTGTTTCATGGCTGTACACTTTAACATAAAAAAGTTGTTTTCTCAGTGCATGCAATGCTTTTACAATACAAATAGTATACATTTCAATTTTACACCAAAGCAGCTACTGCAAACCTAATGGAAACACCTTAGGTTAACTTTCCACATGATTGTGAGTAGTTTGAAAGTTGTTTCATGGCTGTACACATCAACACAAAAAAGTTGTTATCTAAGTGCATGCAATGCTTAGACAATACAAATAGTATACATTTCAATTTTACTCCAAAGCACTTACTGCAAACCTAATGGAAACACCTTAGGTTAACTTCCCACATGATTATGAGTAGTTTGAAAGTTGTTTCATGGCTGTACACATCAACACAAAAAAGTTGTTATCTCAGTGCATGAAATGCTTAGACAATACAAATAGTATTCATTTCAATTTTACACCAAAGCACTTACTGCAAACCTAATGGAAACACTTTAGGTTAACTTCCCACATGATTCTGAGATGTCTGAAAGTTGTTTCATACCTGTGCACATAAAGACAAAAAAGTTGATTTCACAGTGAATAGAATGCTTTGACATAAAAGTAGTATACATTTCAATTTTACACCAAAGTACTTACTGCAAACCTAATGGAAACACCTTAGGTTAACTTCCCACATGATTATGAGTAGTTTGAAAGTTGTTTCATGGCTGTACACATCAACACAAAAAAGTTGTTATCTCAGTGCATGCAATGCTTAGACAATACAAATAGTATACATTTCAATTTTACACCAAAGCACTTACTGCAAACCTAATGGAAACACTTTAGGTTAACTTTCCACATGATTATGAGTAGTTTGAAAGTTGTTTCATGGCTGTACACATCAACACAAAAAAGTTGTTATCTGAGTGCATGCAATGCTTAGACAATACAAATAGTATACATTTCAAATTTACACCAAAGCACTTACTGCAAACCTAATGGAAACACTTTACGTTAACTTTCCACATGATTATGAGTAGTTTGAAAGTTGTTTCATGGCTCTACTCATCAACACAAAAAAGTTGTTATCTAAGTGCATGCAATGCTTAGACAATACAAATAGTATACATTTCAATTTTACACCAAAGCACCTACTGCAAACCTAATGGAAACACCTTAGGTTAACTTTCCACATGATTGTGAGTAGTTTGAAAGTTGTTTCATGGCTGTAGACATCAACACAAAAAAGTTGTTATCTCAGTGCATGCAATGCTTAGACAATACGAATAGTATGCATTTCAATTTTACACCAAACCATTACGGCAAACCTAATGGAAACACTTTAGGTTAACTTCCCACATGATTCTGAGATGTCTGAAAGTTGTTTCATACCTGTGCACATAAAGACAAAAAAGTTGATTTCACAGTGAATAGAATGCTTTGACATAAAAGTAGTATACATTTCAATTGTACTCAAAAGTCTTGACTGCAAACCTAATGCAAACACATTTGGTTAACTTACCAGATGAGTATGACTAGGTTTAAAGTTGTTTCATGCTTCAGTTCATCAAGAAAAAAAGTTACTTTCTCAGTACTACTATGCTCTGACATTAAGGTAGTACACATCTGAATTTTACACCAAAGTACTTACTGCAAACTAATGGAAACACCTTAGGTTAACTTCCCACATGATAATGAGTAGTTTCAAAGTTGTTTCATGGCTGTACACTTTAACACAAAAAAGTTGTTTTCTTAGTGCATGCTATGCTTTTACAATACAAATAGTATACATTTCAATTTTACACCAAAGCACCTACTGCAGACCTAATGGAAACACCTTAGGTTAACTTTCCACATGATTGTGAGTAGTTTGAAAGTTGTTTCATGGCTGTAGACATCAACACAAAAAAGTTGTTATCTCAGTGCATGGAATGCTTAGACAATACAAATAGTATACATTTCAATTTTAGTCCAAAGCACTTACTGCAAACCTAATGGAAACACCTTAGGTTAACTTCCCACATGATTATGAGTAGTTTGAAAGTTGTGTCATGGCTGTACACATCAACACAAAAAAGTTGTTATCTCAGTGCATGCAATGCTTAGACAATACAAATAGTATACATTTCAATTTTACACCAAAGCACTTACTGCAAACCTAATGGAAACAACTTAGATTAACTTCCCACATGATTCTGAGATGTCTGAAAGTTGTTTCATTACTGTGCACATAAAGACAAAAAAGTTGATTTCACAATGAATAGAATGCTTTGACATGAAAGCAGTATACATTTCAATTTTACACCAAAGTACTTACTGCAAACCTAATGGAAACACCTTAGGTTAACTTCCCACATGATTATGAGTAGTTTGAAAGTTGTTTCATGGCTGTACACATCAACACAAAAAAGTTGTTATCTGAGTGCATGCAATGCTTAGACAATACAAATAGTATACATTTCAATTTTACACCAAAGCACTTACTGCAAACCTAATGGAAACACTTTAGGTTAACTTTCCACATGATTATGAGTAGTTTGAAAGTTGTTTCATGGCTGTACACATCAAAACAAAAAAGTTGTTATCTGAGTGCATGCAATGCTTGGACAATACAAATAGTATACATTTCAATTTTACACCAAAGCACCTACTGCAAACCTAATGGAAACACCTTAGGTTAACTTTCCACATGATTGTGAGTAGTTTGAAAGTTGTTTCATGGCTGTAGACATCAACACAAAAAAGTTGTTATCTCAGTGCATGCAATGCTTAGACAATACAAATAGTATACATTTCAATTTTACACCAAAGCACTTACTGCAAACCTAATGGAAACACTTTAGGTTAACTTCCCACATGATTCTGAGATGTCGGAAAGTTGTTTCATACCTGTGCACATAAAGACAAAAAAGTTGATTTCACAGTGAATAGAATGCTTTGACATAAAAGTAGTATACATTTCAATTGTACTCAAAAGTCTTGACTGCAAACCTAATGCAAACACATTTGGTTAACTTACCAGATGAGTATGACTAGGTTTATAGTTGTTTCATACCTCAGTTCATCAATACAAAAAAGTTACTTTCTCAGTACTACTATGCTCTGACATTAAGGTAGTACACATCTGAATTTTACACCAAAGTACTTACTGCAAACTAATGGAAATACCTTAGGTTAACTTCCCACATGATAATGAGTAGTTTCAAAGTTGTTTCATGGCTGTACACTTTAACATAAAAAAGTTGTTTTTCTCAGTGCATGCAATGCTTTTACAATACAAATAGTATACATTTCAATTTTACACCAAAGCACCTACTGCAAACCTAATGGAAACACCTTAGGTTAACTTTCCACATGATTGTGAGTAGTTTGAAAGTTGTTTCATGGATGTACACATCAACACAAAAAAGTTGTTATCTAAGTGCATGCAATGCTTAGACAATACAAATAGTATACATTTCAATTTTACTCCAAAGCACTTACTGCAAACCTAATGGAAACACCTTAGGTTAACTTCCCACATGATTATGAGTAGTTTGAAAGTTGTTTCATGGCTGTACACATCAACACAAAAAAGTTGTTATCTCAGTGCTTGAAATGCTTAGACAATACAAATAGTATACATTTCAATTTTACACCAAAGCACTTACTGCAAACCTAATGGAAACACTTTAGGTTAACTTCCCACATGATTCTGAGATGTCTGAAAGTTGTTTCATACCTGTGCACATAAAGACAAAAAAGTTGATTTCACAGTGAATAGAATGCTTTGACATAAAAGTAGTATACATTTCAATTTTACACCAAAGTACTTACTGCACACCTAATGGAAACACCTTAGGTTAACTTCCCACATGATTATGAGTAGTTTGAAAGTTGTTTCATGGCTGTACACATCAACACAAAAAAGTTGTTATCTCAGTGCATGCAATGCTTAGACAATACAAATAGTATACATTTCAATTTTACACCAAAGCACTTACTGCAAACCTAATGGAAACACTTTAGGTTAACTTTCCACATGATTATGAGTAGTTTGAAAGTTGTTTCATGGCTGTACACATCAACACAAAAAAGTTGTTATCTGAGTGCATGCAATGCTTAGACAATACAAATAGTATACATTTCAAATTTACACCAAAGCACTTACTGCAAACCTAATGGAAACACTTTACGTTAACTTTCCACATGATTATGAGTAGTTTGAAAGTTGTTTCATGGCTCTACTCATCAACACAAAAAAGTTGTTATCTAAGTGCATGCAATGCTTAGACAATACAAATAGTATACATTTCAATTTTACACCAAAGCACCTACTGCAAACCTAATGGAAACACCTTAGGTTAACTTTCCACATGATTGTGAGTAGTTTGAAAGTTGTTTCATGGCTGTAGACATCAACACAAAAAAGTTGTTATCTCAGTGCATGCAATGCTTAGACAATACGAATAGTATGCATTTCAATTTTACACCAAACCATTACTGCAAACCTAATGGAAACACTTTAGGTTAACTTCCCACATGATTCTGAGATGTCTGAAAGTTGTTTCATACCTGTGCACATAAAGACAAAAAAGTTGATTTCACAGTGAATAGAATGCTTTGACATAAAAGTAGTATACATTTCAATTGTACTCAAAAGTCTTGACTGCAAACCTAATGCAAACACATTTGGTTAACTTACCAGCTGAGTATGACTAGGTTTAAAGTTGTTTCATGCTTCAGTTCATCAAGAAAAAAAAGTTACTTTCTCAGTACTACTATGCTCTGACATTAAGGTAGTACACATCTGAATTTTACACCAAAGTACTTACTGCAAACTAATGGAAACACCTTAGGTTAACTTCCCACATGATAATGAGTAGTTTCAAAGTTGTTTCATGGCTGTACACTTTAACACAAAAAAGTTGTTTTCTCAGTGCATGCTATGCTTTTACAATACAAATAGTATACATTTCAATTTTACACCAAAGCACCTACTGCAGACCTAATGGAAACACCTTAGGTTAACTTTCCACATGATTGTGAGTAGTTTGAAAGTTGTTTCATGGCTGTAGACATCAACACAAAAAAGTTGTTATCTCAGTGCATGGAATGCTTAGACAATACAAATAGTATACATTTCAATTTTAGTCCAAAGCACTTACTGCAAACCTAATGGAAACACCTTAGGTTAACTTCCCACATGATTATGAGTAGTTTGAAAGTTGTGTCATGGCTGTACACATCAACACAAAAAAGTTGTTATCTCAGTGCATGCAATGCTTAGACAATACAAATAGTATACATTTCAATTTTACACCAAAGCACTTACTGCAAACCTAATGGAAACAACTTAGATTAACTTCCCACATGATTCTGAGATGTCTGAAAGTTGTTTCATTACTGTGCACATAAAGACAAAAAAGTTGATTTCACAATGAATAGAATGCTTTGACATGAAAGCAGTATACATTTCAATTTTACACCAAAGTACTTACTGCAAACCTAATGGAAACACCTTAGGTTAACTTCCCACATGATTATGAGTAGTTTGAAAGTTGTTTCATGGCTGTACACATCAACACAAAAAAGTTGTTATCTGAGTGCATGCAATGCTTAGACAATACAAATAGTATACATTTCAATTTTACACCAAAGCACTTACTGCAAACCTAATGGAAACACTTTAGGTTAACTTTCCACATGATTATGAGTAGTTTGAAAGTTGTTTCATGGCTGTACACATCAAAACAAAAAAGTTGTTATCTGAGTGCATGCAATGCTTGGACAATACAAATAGTATACATTTCAATTTTACACCAAAGCACCTACTGCAAACCTAATGGAAACACCTTAGGTTAACTTTCCACATGATTGTGAGTAGTTTGAAAGTTGTTTCATGGCTGTAGACATCAACACAAAAAAGTTGTTATCTCAGTGCATGCAATGCTTAGACAATACAAATAGTATACATTTCAATTTTACACCAAAGCACTTACTGCAAACCTAATGGAAACACTTTAGGTTAACTTCCCACATGATTCTGAGATGTCTGAAAGTTGTTTCATACCTGTGCACATAAAGACAAAAAAGTTGATTTCACAGTGAATAGAATGCTTTGACATAAAAGTAGTATACATTTCAATTGTACTCAAAAGTCTTGACTGCAAACCTAATGCAAACACATTTGGTTAACTTACCAGATGAGTATGACTAGGTTTATAGTTGTTTCATACCTCAGTTCATCAAGACAAAAAAGTTACTTTCTCAGTACTACTATGCTCTGACATTAAGGTAGTACTTATCTGAATTTTACACCAAAGTACTTACTGCAAACTAATGGAAATACCTTAGGTTAACTTCCCACATGATAATGAGTAGTTTCAAAGTTGTTTCATGGCTGTACACTTTAACATAAAAAAGTTGTTTTTCTCAGTGCATGCAATGCTTTTACAATACAAATAGTATACATTTCAATTTTACACCAAAGCACCTACTGCAAACCTAATGGAAACACCTTAGGTTAACTTTCCACATGATTGTGAGTAGTTTGAAAGTTGTTTCATGGCTGTACACATCAACACAAAAAAGTTGTTATCTAAGTGCATGCAATGCTTAGACAATACAAATAGTATACATTTCAATTTTACTCCAAAGCACTTACTGCAAACCTAATGGAAACACCTTAGGTTAACTTCCCACATGATTATGAGTAGTTTGAAAGTTGTTTCATGGCTGTACACATCAACACAAAAAAGTTGTTATCTCAGTGCATGAAATGCTTAGACAATACAAATAGTATACATTTCAATTTTATACCAAAGCACTTACTGCAAACCTAATGGAAACACTTTAGGTTAACTTCCCACATGATTCTGAGATGTCTGAAAGTTGTTTCATACCTGTGCACATAAAGACAAAAAAGTTGATTTCACAGTGAATAGAATGCTTTGACATAAAAGTAGTATACATTTCAATTTTACACCAAAGTACTTACTGCACACCTAATGGAAACACCTTAGGTTAACTTCCCACATGATTATGAGTAGTTTGAAAGTTGTTTCATGGCTGTACACATCAACACAAAAAAGTTGTTATCTCAGTGCATGCAATGCTTAGACAATACAAATAGTATACATTTCAATTTTACACCAAAGCACTTACTGCAAACCTAATGGAAACACTTTAGGTTAACTTTCCACATGATTATGAGTAGTTTGAAAGTTGTTTCATGGCTGTACACATCAACACAAAAAAGTTGTTATCTGAGTGCATGCAATGCTTAGACAATACAAATAGTATACATTTCAAATTTACACCAAAGCACTTACTGCAAACCTAATGGAAACACTTTACGTTAACTTTCCACATGATTATGAGTAGTTTGAAAGTTGTTTCATGGCTCTACTCATCAACACAAAAAAGTTGTTATCTAAGTGCATGCAATGCTTAGACAATACAAATAGTATACATTTCAATTTTACACCAAAGCACCTACTGCAAACCTAATGGAAACACCTTAGGTTAACTTTCCACATGATTGTGAGTAGTTTGAAAGTTGTTTCATGGCTGTAGACATCAACACAAAAAAGTTGTTATCTCAGTGCATGCAATGCTTAGACAATACGAATAGTATGCATTTCAATTTTACACCAAACCATTACTGCAAACCTAATGGAAACACTTTAGGTTAACTTCCCACATGATTCTGAGATGTCTGAAAGTTGTTTCATACCTGTGCACATAAAGACAAAAAAGTTCATTTCACAGTGAATAGAATGCTTTGACATAAAAGTAGTATACATTTCAATTGTACTCAAAAGTCTTGACTGCAAACCTAATGCAAACACATTTGGTTAACTTACCAGATGAGTATGACTAGGTTTAAAGTTGTTTCATGCTTCAGTTCATCAAGAAAAAAAAGTTACTTTCTCAGTACTACTATGCTCTGACATTAAGGTAGTACACATCTGAATTTTACACCAAAGTACTTACTGCAAACTAATGGAAACACCTTAGGTTAACTTCCCACATGATAATGAGTAGTTTCAAAGTTGTTTCATGGCTGTACACTTTAACACAAAAAAGTTGTTTTCTCAGTGCATGCTATGCTTTTACAATACAAATAGTATACATTTCAATTTTACACCAAAGCACCTACTGCAGACCTAATGGAAACACCTTAGGTTAACTTTCCACATGATTGTGAGTAGTTTGAAAGTTGTTTCATGGCTGTAGACATCAACACAAAAAAGTTGTTATCTCAGTGCATGGAATGCTTAGACAATACAAATAGTATACATTTCAATTTTAGTCCAAAGCACTTACTGCAAACCTAATGGAAACACCTTAGGTTAACTTCCCACATGATTATGAGTAGTTTGAAAGTTGTGTCATGGCTGTACACATCAACACAAAAAAGTTGTTATCTCAGTGCATGCAATGCTTAGACAATACAAATAGTATACATTTCAATTTTACACCAAAGCACTTACTGCAAACCTAATGGAAACAACTTAGATTAACTTCCCACATGATTCTGAGATGTCTGAAAGTTGTTTCATTACTGTGCACATAAAGACAAAAAAGTTGATTTCACAATGAATAGAATGCTTTGACATGAAAGCAGTATACATTTCAATTTTACACCAAAGTACTTACTGCAAACCTAATGGAAACACCTTAGGTTAACTTCCCACATGATTATGAGTAGTTTGAAAGTTGTTTCATGGCTGTACACATCAACACAAAAAAGTTGTTATCTGAGTGCATGCAATGCTTAGACAATACAAATAGTATACATTTCAATTTTACACCAAAGCACTTACTGCAAACCTAATGGAAACACTTTAGGTTAACTTTCCACATGATTATGAGTAGTTTGAAAGTTGTTTCATGGCTGTACACATCAAAACAAAAAAGTTGTTATCTGAGTGCATGCAATGCTTGGACAATACAAATAGTATACATTTCAATTTTACACCAAAGCACCTACTGCAAACCTAATGGAAACACCTTAGGTTAACTTTCCACATGATTCTGAGTAGTTTGAAAGTTGTTTCATGGCTGTAGACATCAACACAAAAAAGTTGTTATCTCAGTGCATGCAATGCTTAGACAATACAAATAGTATACATTTCAATTTTACACCAAAGCACTTACTGCAAACCTAATGGAAACACTTTAGGTTAACTTCCCACATGATTCTGAGATGTCTGAAAGTTGTTTCATACCTGTGCACATAAAGACAAAAAAGTTGATTTCACAGTGAATAGAATGCTTTGACATAAAAGTAGTATACATTTCAATTGTACTCAAAAGTCTTGACTGCAAACCTAATGCAAACACATTTGGTTAACTTACCAGATGAGTATGACTAGGTTTATAGTTGTTTCATACCTCAGTTCATCAAGACAAAAAAGTTACTTTCTCAGTACTACTATGCTCTGACATTAAGGTAGTACACATCTGAATTTTACACCAAAGTACTTACTGCAAACTAATGGAAATACCTTAGGTTAACTTCCCACATGATAATGAGTAGTTTCAAAGTTGTTTCATGGCTGTACACTTTAACATAAAAAAGTTGTTTTTCTCAGTGCATGCAATGCTTTTACAATACAAATAGTATACATTTCAATTTTACACCAAAGCACCTACTGCAAACCTAATGGAAACACCTTAGGTTAACTTTCCACATGATTGTGAGTAGTTTGAAAGTTGTTTCATGGCTGTACACATCAACACAAAAAAGTTGTTATCTAAGTGCATGCAATGCTTAGACAATACAAATAGTATACATTTCAATTTTACTCCAAAGCACTTACTGCAAACCTAATGGAAACACCTTAGGTTAACTTCCCACATGATTATGAGTAGTTTGAAAGTTGTTTCATGGCTGTACACATCAACACAAAAAAGTTGTTATCTCAGTGCATGAAATGCTTAGACAATACAAATAGTATACATTTCAATTTTACACCAAAGCACTTACTGCAAACCTAATGGAAACACTTTAGGTTAACTTCCCACATAATTCTGAGATGTCTGAAAGTTGTTTCATACCTGTGCACATAAAGACAAAAAAGTTGATTTCACAGTGAATAGAATGCTTTGACATAAAAGTAGTATACATTTCAATTTTACACCAAAGTACTTACTGCAAACCTAATGGAAACACCTTAGGTTAACTTCCCACATGATTATGAGTAGTTTGAAAGTTGTTTCATGGCTCTACTCATCAACACAAAAAAGTTGTTATCTAAGTGCATGCAATGCTTAGACAATACAAATAGTATACATTTCAATTTTACACCAAAGCACCTACTGCAAACCTAATGGAAACACCTTAGGTTAACTTTCCACATGATTGTGAGTAGTTTGAAAGTTGTTTCATGGCTGTAGACATCAACACAAAAAAGTTGTTATCTCAGTGCATGCAATGCTTAGACAATACGAATAGTATGCATTTCAATTTTACACCAAACCATTACTGCAAACCTAATGGAAACACTTTAGGTTAACTTCCCACATGATTCTGAGATGTCTGAAAGTTGTTTCATACCTGTGCACATAAAGACAAAAAAGTTGATTTCACAGTGAATAGAATGCTTTGACATAAAAGTAGGATACATTTCAATTGTACTCAAAAGTCTTGACTGCAAACCTAATGCAAACACATTTGGTTAACTTACCAGATGAGTATGACTAGGTTTAAAGTTGTTTCATGCTTCAGTTCATCAAGAAAAAAAAGTTACTTTCTCAGTACTACTATGCTCTGACATTAAGGTAGTACACATCTGAATTTTACACCAAAGTACTTACTGCAAACTAATGGAAACACCTTAGGTCAACTTCCCACATGATAATGAGTAGTTTCAAAGTTGTTTCATGGCTGTACACTTTAACACAAAAAAGTTGTTTTCTCAGTGCATGCTATGCTTTTACAATACAAATAGTATACATTTCAATTTTACACCAAAGCACCTACTGCAGACCTAATGGAAACACCTTAGGTTAACTTTCCACATGATTGTGAGTAGTTTGAAAGTTGTTTCATGGCTGTAGACATCAACACAAAAAAGTTGTTATCTCAGTGCATGCAATGCTTAGACAATACAAATAGTATACATTTCAATTTTACTCCAAAGCACTTACTGCAAACCTAATGGAAACACCTTAGGTTAACTTCCCACATGATTATGAGTAGTTTGAAAGTTGTGTCATGGCTGTACACATCAACACAAAAAAGTTGTTATCTCAGTGCATGCAATGCTTAGACAATACAAATAGTATACATTTCAATTTTACACCAAAGCACTTACTGCAAACCTAATGGAAACACTTTAGGTTAACTTCCCAAATGATTCTGATATGTCTGAAAGTTGTTTCATACCTGTGCACATAAAGACAAAAAAGTTGATTTCACAGTGAATAGAATGCTTTGACATAAAAGTAGTATACATTTCAATTTTACACCAAAGCACTTACTGCAAACCTAATGGAAACACTTTAGGTTAACTTTCCACATGATTATGAGTAGTTTGAAAGTTGTTTCATGGCTGTACACATCAACACAAAAAAGTTGTTATCTGAGTGCATGCAATGCTTAGACAATACAAATAGTATACATTTCAAATTTACACCAAAGCACTTACTGCAAACCTAATGGAAACACTTTACGTTAACTTTCCACATGATTATGAGTAGTTTGAAAGTTGTTTCATGGCTCTACTCATCAACACAAAAAAGTTGTTATCTAAGTGCATGCAATGCTTAGACAATACAAATAGTATACATTTCAATTTTACACCAAAGCACCTACTGCAAACCTAATGGAAACACCTTAGGTTAACTTTCCACATGATTGTGAGTAGTTTGAAAGTTGTTTCATGGCTGTAGACATCAACACAAAAAAGTTGTTATCTCAGTGCATGCAATGCTTAGACAATACGAATAGTATGCATTTCAATTTTACACCAAACCATTACGGCAAACCTAATGGAAACACTTTAGGTTAACTTCCCACATGATTCTGAGATGTCTGAAAGTTGTTTCATACCTGTGCACATAAAGACAAAAAAGTTGATTTCACAGTGAATAGAATGCTTTGACATAAAAGTAGTATACATTTCAATTGTACTCAAAAGTCTTGACTGCAAACCTAATGCAAACACATTTGGTTAACTTACCAGATGAGTATGACTAGGTTTAAAGTTGTTTCATGCTTCAGTTCATCAAGAAAAAAAAGTTACTTTCTCAGTACTACTATGCTCTGACATTAAGGTAGTACACATCTGAATTTTACACCAAAGTACTTACTGCAAACTAATGGAAACACCTTAGGTTAACTTCCCACATGATAATGAGTAGTTTCAAAGTTGTTTCATGGCTGTACACTTTAACACAAAAAAGTTGTTTTCTCAGTGCATGCTATGCTTTTACAATACAAATAGTATACATTTCAATTTTACACCAAAGCACCTACTGCAGACCTAATGGAAACACCTTAGGTTAACTTTCCACATGATTGTGAGTAGTTTGAAAGTTGTTTCATGGCTGTAGACATCAACACAAAAAAGTTGTTATCTCAGTGCATGGAATGCTTAGACAATACAAATAGTATACATTTCAATTTTAGTCCAAAGCACTTACTGCAAACCTAATGGAAACACCTTAGGTTAACTTCCCACATGATTATGAGTAGTTTGAAAGTTGTGTCATGGCTGTACACATCAACACAAAAAAGTTGTTATCTCAGTGCATGCAATGCTTAGACAATACAAATAGTATACATTTCAATTTTACACCAAAGCACTTACTGCAAACCTAATGGAAACAACTTAGATTAACTTCCCACATGATTCTGAGATGTCTGAAAGTTGTTTCATTACTGTGCACATAAAGACAAAAAAGTTGATTTCACAATGAATAGAATGCTTTGACATGAAAGCAGTATACATTTCAATTTTACACCAAAGTACTTACTGCAAACCTAATGGAAACACCTTAGGTTAACTTCCCACATGATTATGAGTAGTTTGAAAGTTGTTTCATGGCTGTACACATCAACACAAAAAAGTTGTTATCTGAGTGCATGCAATGCTTAGACAATACAAATAGTATACATTTCAATTTTACACCAAAGCACTTACTGCAAACCTAATGGAAACACTTTAGGTTAACTTTCCACATGATTATGAGTAGTTTGAAAGTTGTTTCATGGCTGTACACATCAAAACAAAAAAGTTGTTATCTGAGTGCATGCAATGCTTGGACAATACAAATAGTATACATTTCAATTTTACACCAAAGCACCTACTGCAAACCTAATGGAAACACCTTAGGTTAACTTTCCACATGATTGTGAGTAGTTTGAAAGTTGTTTCATGGCTGTAGACATCAACACAAAAAAGTTGTTATCTCAGTGCATGCAATGCTTAGACAATACAAATAGTATACATTTCAATTTTACACCAAAGCACTTACTGCAAACCTAATGGAAACACTTTAGGTTAACTTCCCACATGATTCTGAGATGTCTGAAAGTTGTTTCATACCTGTGCACATAAAGACAAAAAGTTGATTTCACAGTGAATAGAATGCTTTGACATAAAAGTAGTGTACATTTCAATTGTACTCAAAAGTCTTGACTGCAAACCTAATGCAAACACATTTGGTTAACTTACCAGATGAGTATGACTAGGTTTATAGTTGTTTCATACCTCAGTTCATCAAGACAAAAAAGTTACTTTCTCAGTACTACTATGCTCTGACATTAAGGTAGTACACATCTGAATTTTACACCAAAGTACTTACTGCAAACTAATGGAAATACCTTAGGTTAACTTCCCACATGATAATGAGTAGTTTCAAAGTTGTTTCATGGCTGTACACTTTAACATAAAAAAGTTGTTTTTCTCAGTGCATGCAATGCTTTTACAATACAAATAGTATACATTTCAATTTTACACCAAAGCACCTACTGCAAACCTAATGGAAACACCTTAGGTTAACTTTCCACATGATTGTGAGTAGTTTGAAAGTTGTTTCATGGCTGTACACATCAACACAAAAAAGTTGTTATCTAAGTGCATGCAATGCTTAGACAATACAAATAGTATACATTTCAATTTTACTCCAAAGCACTTACTGCAAACCTAATGGAAACACCTTAGGTTAACTTCCCACATGATTATGAGTAGTTTGAAAGTTGTTTCATGGCTGTACACATCAACACAAAAAAGTTGTTATCTCAGTGCATGAAATGCTTAGACAATACAAATAGTATACATTTCAATTTTACACCAAAGCACTTACTGCAAACCTAATGGAAACACTTTAGGTTAACTTCCCACATGATTCTGAGATGTCTGAAAGTTGTTTCATACCTGTGCACATAAAGACAAAAAAGTTGATTTCACAGTGAATAGAATGCTTTGACATAAAAGTAGTATACATTTCAATTTTACACCAAAGTACTTACTGCAAACCTAATGGAAACACCTTAGGTTAACTTCCCACATGATTATGAGTAGTTTGAAAGTTGTTTCATGGCTGTACACATCAACACAAAAAAGTTGTTATCTCAGTGCATGCAATGCTTAGACAATACAAATAGTATACATTTCAATTTTACACCAAAGCACTTACTGCAAACCTAATGGAAACACTTTAGGTTAACTTTCCACATGATTATGAGTAGTTTGAAAGTTGTTTCATGGCTGTACACATCAACACAAAAAAGTTGTTATCTGAGTGCATGCAATGCTTAGACAATACAAATAGTATACATTTCAAATTTACACCAAAGCACTTACTGCAAACCTAATGGAAACACTTTACGTTAACTTTCCACATGATTATGAGTAGTTTGAAAGTTGTTTCATGGCTCTACTCATCAACACAAAAAAGTTGTTATCTAAGTGCATGCAATGCTTAGACAATACAAATAGTATACATTTCAATTTTACACCAAAGCACCTACTGCAAACCTAATGGAAACACCTTAGGTTAACTTTCCACATGATTGTGAGTAGTTTGAAAGTTGTTTCATGGCTGTAGACATCAACACAAAAAAGTTGTTATCTCAGTGCATGCAATGCTTAGACAATACGAATAGTATGCATTTCAATTTTACACCAAACCATTACTGCAAACCTAATGGAAACACTTTAGGTTAACTTCCCACATGATTCTGAGATGTCTGAAAGTTGTTTCATACCTGTGCACATAAAGACAAAAAAGTTGATTTCACAGTGAATAGAATGCTTTGACATAAAAGTAGTATACATTTCAATTGTACTCAAAAGTCTTGACTGCAAACCTAATGCAAACACATTTGGTTAACTTACCAGATGAGTATGACTAGGTTTAAAGTTGTTTCATGCTTCAGTTCATCAAGAAAAAAAAGTTACTTTCTCAGTACTACTATGCTCTGACATTAAGGTAGTACACATCTGAATTTTACACCAAAGTACTTACTGCAAACTAATGGAAACACCTTAGGTCAACTTCCCACATGATAATGAGTAGTTTCAAAGTTGTTTCATGGCTGTACACTTTAACACAAAAAAGTTGTTTTCTCAGTGCATGCTATGCTTTTACAATACAAATAGTATACATTTCAATTTTACACCAAAGCACCTACTGCAGACCTAATGGAAACACCTTAGGTTAACTTTCCACATGATTGTGAGTAGTTTGAAAGTTGTTTCATGGCTGTAGACATCAACACAAAAAAGTTGTTATCTCAGTGCATGCAATGCTTAGACAATACAAATAGTATACATTTCAATTTTAGTCCAAAGCACTTACTGCAAACCTAATGGAAACACCTTAGGTTAACTTCCCACATGATTATGAGTAGTTTGAAAGTTGTGTCATGGCTGTACACATCAACACAAAAAAGTTGTTATCTCAGTGCATGCAATGCTTAGACAATACAAATAGTATACATTTCAATTTTACACCAAAGCACTTACTGCAAACCTAATGGAAACACTTTAGGTTAACTTCCCAAATGATTCTGATATGTCTGAAAGTTGTTTCATACCTGTGCACATAAAGACAAAAAAGTTGATTTCACAGTGAATAGAATGCTTTGACATAAAAGTAGTATACATTTCAATTTTACACCAAAGTACTTACTGCAAACCTAATGGAAACACCTTAGGTTAACTTCCCACATGATTATGAGTAGTTTGAAAGTTGTTTCATGGCTGTACACATCAACACAAAAAAGTTGTTATCTCAGTGCATGCAATGCTTAGACAATACAAATAGTATACATTTCAATTTTACACCAAAGCACCTACTGCAAACCTAATGGAAACACCTTAGGTTAACTTTCCACATGATTGTGAGTAGTTTGAAAGTTGTTTCATGGCTGTAGACATCAACACAAAAAAGTTGTTATCTCAGTGCATGCAATGCTTAGACAATACGAATAGTATGCATTTCAATTTTACACCAAACCATTACTGCAAACCTAATGGAAACACTTTAGGTTAACTTCCCACATGATTCTGAGATGTCTGAAAGTTGTTTCATACCTGTGCACATAAAGACAAAAAAGTTGATTTCACAGTGAATAGAATGCTTTGACATAAAAGTAGTATACATTTCAATTGTACTCAAAAGTCTTGACTGCAAACCTAATGCAAACACATTTGGTTAACTTACCAGCTGAGTATGACTAGGTTTAAAGTTGTTTCATGCTTCAGTTCATCAAGAAAAAAAAGTTACTTTCTCAGTACTACTATGCTCTGACATTAAGGTAGTACACATCTGAATTTTACACCAAAGTACTTACTGCAAACTAATGGAAACACCTTAGGTTAACTTCCCACATGATAATGAGTAGTTTCAAAGTTGTTTCATGGCTGTACACTTTAACACAAAAAAGTTGTTTTCTCAGTGCATGCTATGCTTTTACAATACAAATAGTATACATTTCAATTTTACACCAAAGCACCTACTGCAGACCTAATGGAAACACCTTAGGTTAACTTTCCACATGATTGTGAGTAGTTTGAAAGTTGTTTCATGGCTGTAGACATCAACACAAAAAAGTTGTTATCTCAGTGCATGCAATGCTTAGACAATACAAATAGTATACATTTCAATTTTACTCCAAAGCACTTACTGCAAACCTAATGGAAACACCTTAGGTTAACTTCCCACATGATTATGAGTAGTTTGAAAGTAGTGTCATGGCTGTACACATCAACACAAAAAAGTTGTTATCTCAGTGCATGCAATGCTTAGACAATACAAATAGTATACATTTCAATTTTACACCAAAGCACTTACTGCAAACCTAATGGAAACACTTTAGGTTAACTTCCCAAATGATTCTGATATGTCTGAAAGTTGTTTCATACCTGTGCACATAAAGACAAAAAAGTTGATTTCACAGTGAATAGAATGCTTTGACATAAAAGTAGTATACATTTCAATTTTACACCAAAGTACTTACTGCAAACCTAATGGAAACACCTTAGGTTAACTTCCCACATGATTATGAGTAGTTTGAAAGTTGTTTCATGGCTGTACACATCAACACAAAAAAGTTGTTATCTCAGTGCATGCAATGCTTAGACAATACAAATAGTATACATTTCAATTTTACACCAAAGCACCTACTGCAAACCTAATGGAAACACCTTAGGTTAACTTTCCACATGATTGTGAGTAGTTTGAAAGTTGTTTCATGGCTGTAGACATCAACACAAAGAAGTTGTTATCTCAGTGCATGCAATGCTTAGACAATACGAATAGTATGCATTTCAATTTTACACCAAACCATTACTGCAAACCTAATGGAAACACTTTAGGTTAACTTCCCACATGATTCTGAGATGTCTGAAAGTTGTTTCATACCTGTGCACATAAAGACAAAAAAGTTGATTTCACAGTGAATAGAATGCTTTGACATAAAAGTAGTATACATTTCAATTGTACTCAAAAGTCTTGACTGCAAACCTAATGCAAACACATTTGGTTAACTTACCAGCTGAGTATGACTAGGTTTAAAGTTGTTTCATGCTTCAGTTCATCAAGAAAAAAAAGTTACTTTCTCAGTACTACTATGCTCTGACATTAAGGTAGTACACATCTGAATTTTACACCAAAGTACTTACTGCAAACTAATGGAAACACCTTAGGTTAACTTCCCACATGATAATGAGTAGTTTCAAAGTTGTTTCATGGCTGTACACTTTAACACAAAAAAGTTGTTTTCTCAGTGCATGCTATGCTTTTACAATACAAATAGTATACATTTCAATTTTACACCAAAGCACCTACTGCAGACCTAATGGAAACACCTTAGGTTAACTTTCCACATGATTGTGAGTAGTTTGAAAGTTGTTTCATGGCTGTAGACATCAACACAAAAAAGTTGTTATCTCAGTGCATGCAATGCTTAGACAATACAAATAGTATACATTTCAATTTTACTCCAAAGCACTTACTGCAAACCTAATGGAAACACCTTAGGTTAACTTCCCACATGATTATGAGTAGTTTGAAAGTTGTGTCATGGCTGTACACATCAACACAAAAAAGTTGTTATCTCAGTGCATGCAATGCTTAGACAATACAAATAGTATACATTTCAATTTTACACCAAAGCACTTACTGCAAACCTAATGGAAACACTTTAGGTTAACTTCCCAAATGATTCTGATATGTCTGAAAGTTGTTTCATACCTGTGCACATAAAGACAAAAAAGTTGATTTCACAGTGAATAGAATGCTTTGACATAAAAGTAGTATACATTTCAATTTTACACCAAAGTACTTACTGCAAACCTAATGGAAACACCTTAGGTTAACTTCCCACATGATTATGAGTAGTTTGAAAGTTGTTTCATGGCTGTACACATCAACACAAAAAAGTTGTTATCTCAGTGCATGCAATGCTTAGACAATACAAATAGTATACATTTCAATTTTACACCAAAGCACCTACTGCAAACCTAATGGAAACACCTTAGGTTAACTTTCCACATGATTGTGAGTAGTTTGAAAGTTGTTTCATGGCTGTAGACATCAACACAAAAAAGTTGTTATCTCAGTGCATGCAATGCTTAGACAATACGAATAGTATGCATTTCAATTTTACACCAAACCATTACTGCAAACCTAATGGAAACACTTTAGGTTAACTTCCCACATGATTCTGAGATGTCTGAAAGTTGTTTCATACCTGTGCACATAAAGACAAAAAAGTTGATTTCACAGTGAATAGAATGCTTTGACATAAAAGTAGTATACATTTCAATTGTACTCAAAAGTCTTGACTGCAAACCTAATGCAAACACATTTGGTTAACTTACCAGCTGAGTATGACTAGGTTTAAAGTTGTTTCATGCTTCAGTTCATCAAGAAAAAAAAGTTACTTTCTCAGTACTACTATGCTCTGACATTAAGGTAGTACACATCTGAATTTTACACCAAAGTACTTACTGCAAACTAATGGAAACACCTTAGGTTAACTTCCCACATGATAATGAGTAGTTTCAAAGTTGTTTCATGGCTGTACACTTTAACACAAAAAAGTTGTTTTCTCAGTGCATGCTATGCTTTTACAATACAAATAGTATACATTTCAATTTTACACCAAAGCACCTACTGCAGACCTAATGGAAACACCTTAGGTTAACTTTCCACATGATTGTGAGTAGTTTGAAAGTTGTTTCATGGCTGTAGACATCAACACAAAAAAGTTGTTATCTCAGTGCATGCAATGCTGAGACAATACAAATAGTATACATTTCAATTTTACTCCAAAGCACTTACTGCAAACCTAATGGAAACACCTTAGGTTAACTTCCCACATGATTATGAGTAGTTTGAAAGTTGTGTCATGGCTGTACACATCAACACAAAAAAGTTGTTATCTCAGTGCATGCAATGCTTAGACAATACAAATAGTATACATTTCAATTTTACACCAAAGCACTTACTGCAAACCTAATGGAAACACTTTAGGTTAACTTCCCAAATGATTCTGATATGTCTGAAAGTTGTTTCATACCTGTGCACATAAAGACAAAAAAGTTGATTTCACAGTGAATAGAATGCTTTGACATAAAAGTAGTATACATTTCAATTTTACACCAAAGTACTTACTGCAAACCTAATGGAAACACCTTAGGTTAACTTCCCACATGATTATGAGTAGTTTGAAAGTTGTTTCATGGCTGTACACATCAACACAAAAAAGTTGTTATCTCAGTGCATGCAATGCTTAGACAATACAAATAGTATACATTTCAATTTTACACCAAAGCACCTACTGCAAACCTAATGGAAACACCTTAGGTTAACTTTCCACATGATTGTGAGTAGTTTGAAAGTTGTTTCATGGCTGTAGACATCAACACAAAAAAGTTGTTATCTCAGTGCATGCAATGCTTAGACAATACGAATAGTATGCATTTCAATTTTACACCAAACCATTACTGCAAACCTAATGGAAACACTTTAGGTTAACTTCCCACATGATTCTGAGATGTCTGAAAGTTGTTTCATACCTGTGCACATAAAGACAAAAAAGTTGATTTCACAGTGAATAGAATGCTTTGACATAAAAGTAGTATACATTTCAATTGTACTCAAAAGTCTTGACTGCAAACCTAATGCAAACACATTTGGTTAACTTACCAGCTGAGTATGACTAGGTTTAAAGTTGTTTCATGCTTCAGTTCATCAAGAAAAAAAAGTTACTTTCTCAGTACTACTATGCTCTGACATTAAGGTAGTACACATCTGAATTTTACACCAAAGTACTTACTGCAAACTAATGGAAACACCTTAGGTTAACTTCCCACATGATAATGAGTAGTTTCAAAGTTGTTTCATGGCTGTACACTTTAACACAAAAAAGTTGTTTTCTCAGTGCATGCTATGCTTTTACAATACAAATAGTATACATTTCAATTTTACACCAAAGCACCTACTGCAGACCTAATGGAAACACCTTAGGTTAACTTTCCACATGATTGTGAGTAGTTTGAAAGTTGTTTCATGGCTGTAGACATCAACACAAAAAAGTTGTTATCTCAGTGCATGCAATGCTTAGACAATACAAATAGTATACATTTCAATTTTACTCCAAAGCACTTACTGCAAACCTAATGGAAACACCTTAGGTTAACTTCCCACATGATTATGAGTAGTTTGAAAGTTGTGTCATGGCTGTACACATCAACACAAAAAAGTTGTTATCTCAGTGCATGCAATGCTTAGACAATACAAATAGTATACATTTCAATTTTACACCAAAGCACTTACTGCAAACCTAATGGAAACACTTTAGGTTAACTTCCCAAATGATTCTGATATGTCTGAAAGTTGTTTCATACCTGTGCACATAAAGACAAAAAAGTTGATTTCACAGTGAATAGAATGCTTTGACATAAAAGTAGTATACATTTCAATTTTACACCAAAGTACTTACTGCAAACCTAATGGAAACACCTTAGGTTAACTTCCCACATGATTATGAGTAGTTTGAAAGTTGTTTCATGGCTGTACACATCAACACAAAAAAGTTGTTATCTCAGTGCATGCAATGCTTAGACAATACAAATAGTATACATTTCAATTTTACACCAAAGCACCTACTGCAAACCTAATGGAAACACCTTAGGTTAACTTTCCACATGATTGTGAGTAGTTTGAAAGTTGTTTCATGGCTGTAGACATCAACACAAAAAAGTTGTTATCTGAGTGCATGCAATACTTAGACAATACGAATAGTATGCATTTCAATTTTACACCAAATTACTTACTGCAAACCTAATGGAAACACTTTAGGTTAACTTCCCACATGATTCTGAGATGTCTGAAAGTTGTTTCATACCTGTGCACATAAAGACAAAAAAGTTGATTTCACAGTGAATAGAATGCTTTGACATAAAAGTAGTATACATTTCAATTGTACTCAAAAGTCTTGACTGCAAACCTAATGCAAACACATTTGGTTAACTTACCAGATGAGTATGACTTGGTTTAAAGTTGTTTCATGCCTCAGTTCATCAAGAAAAAAAAGTTACTTTCTCAGTACTACTATGCTCTGACATTAAGGTAGTACACATCTGAATTTTACACCAAAGTACTTACTGCAAACTAATGGAAACACCTTAGGTTAACTTCCCACATGATAATGAGTAGTTTCAAAGTTGTTTCATGGCTGCACACTTTAACACAAAAAAGTTGTTTTCTCAGTGCATGCAATGCTTTTACAATGCAAATAGTATACATTTCAATTTTACACCAAAGCACCTACTGCAAACCTAATGGAAACACCTTAGGTTAACTTCCCACATGATTATGAGTAGTTTGAAAGTTGTTTCATGGCTGTACACATCAACACAAAAAAGTTGTTATCTGAGTGCATGCAATGCTTAGACAATACAAATAGTATACATTTCAATTTTACACCAAAGCACTTACTGCAAACCTAATGGAAACACCTTAGGTTAACTTTCCACATGATTGTGAGTAGTTTGAAAGTTGTTTCATGGCTGTAGACATCAACACAAAAAAGTTGTTATCTCAGTGCATGCAATGCTTAGACAATACAAATAGTATACATTTCAATTTTACTCCAAAGCACTTACTGCAAACCTAATGGAAACACCTTAGGTTAACTTCCCACATGATTATGAGTAGTTTGAAAGTTGTGTCATGGCTGTACACATCAACACAAAAAAGTTGTTATCTCAGTGCATGCAATGCTCAGACAATACAAATAGTATACATTTCAATTTTACACCAAAGCACTTACTGCAAACCTAATGGAAACACTTTAGGTTAACTTCCCAAATGATTCTGATATGTCTGAAAGTTGTTTCATACCTGTGCACATAAAGACAAAAAAGTTGATTTCACAGTGAATAGAATGCTTTGACATAAAAGTAGTATACATTTCAATTTTACACCAAAGTACTTACTGCAAACCTAATGGAAACAACTTAGATTAACTTCCCACATGATTCTGAGATGTCTGAAAGTTGTTTCATTACTGTGCACATAAAGACAAAAAAGTTGATTTCACAATGAATAGAATGCTTTGACATAAAAGCAGTATACATTTCAATTTTACACCAAAGTACTTACTGCAAACCTAATGGAAACACCTTAGGTTAACTTCCCACATGATTATGAGTAGTTTGAAAGTTGTTTCATGGCTGTACACATCAACACAAAAAAGTTGTTATCTGAGTGCATGCAATGCTTAGACAATACAAATAGTATACATTTCAATTTTACACCAAAGCACTTACTGCAAACCTAATGGAAACACTTTAGGTTAACTTTCCACATGATTATGAGTAGTTTGAAAGTTGTTTCATGGCTGTACACATCAACACAAAAAAGTTGTTATCTGAGTGCATGCAATGCTTAGACAATACAAATAGTATACATTTCAATTTTACACCAAAGCACCTACTGCAAACCTAATGGAAACACCTTAGGTTAACTTTCCACATGATTGTGAGTAGTTTGAAAGTTGTTTCATGGCTGTAGACATCAACACAAAAAATTTGTTATCTGAGTGCATCCAATGCTTAGACAATACAAATAGTATACATTTCAATTTTACACCAAAGCACTTACTGCAAACCTAATGGAAACACTTTAGGTTAACTTTCCACATGATTATGAGTAGTTTGAAAGTTGTTTCATGGCTGTACACATCAAAACAAAAAAGTTGTTAGCTGAGTGCATGCAATGCTTGGACACTACAAATAGTATACATTTCAATTTTACACCAAAGCACCTACTGCAAACCTAATGGAAACACCTTAGGTTAACTTTCCACATGATTGTGAGTAGTTTGAAAGTTGTTTCATGGCTGTAGACATCAACACAAAAAAGTTGTTATCTCAGTGCATGCAATGCTTAGACAATACGAATAGTATGCATTTCAATTTTACACCAAACCATTACTGCAAACCTAATGGAAACACTTTAGGTTAACTTCCCACATGATTCTGAGATGTCTGAAAGTTGTTTCATACCTGTGCACATAAAGACAAAAAAGTTGATTTCACAGTGAATAGAATGCTTTGACATAAAAGTAGTATACATTTCAATTGTACTCAAAAGTCTTGACTGCAAACCTAATGCAAACACATTTGGTTAACTTACCAGCTGAGTATGACTAGGTTTAAAGTTGTTTCATGCTTCAGTTCATCAAGAAAAAAAAGTTACTTTCTCAGTACTACTATGCTCTGACATTAAGGTAGTACACATCTGAATTTTACACCAAAGTACTTACTGCAAACTAATGGAAACACCTTAGGTTAACTTCCCACATGATAATGAGTAGTTTCAAAGTTGTTTCATGGCTGTACACTTTAACACAAAAAAGTTGTTTTCTCAGTGCATGCTATGCTTTTACAATACAAATAGTATACATTTCAATTTTACACCAAAGCACCTACTGCAGACCTAATGGAAACACCTTAGGTTAACTTTCCACATGATTGTGAGTAGTTTGAAAGTTGTTTCATGGCTGTAGACATCAACACAAAAAAGTTGTTATCTCAGTGCATGCAATGCTTAGACAATACAAATAGTATACATTTCAATTTTACTCCAAAGCACTTACTGCAAACCTAATGGAAACACCTTAGGTTAACTTCCCACATGATTATGAGTAGTTTGAAAGTTGTGTCATGGCTGTACACATCAACACAAAAAAGTTGTTATCTCAGTGCATGCAATGCTTAGACAATACAAATAGTATACATTTCAATTTTACACCAAAGCACTTACTGCAAACCTAATGGAAACACTTTAGGTTAACTTCCCAAATGATTCTGATATGTCTGAAAGTTGTTTCATACCTGTGCACATAAAGACAAAAAAGTTGATTTCACAGTGAATAGAATGCTTTGACATAAAAGTAGTATACATTTCAATTTTACACCAAAGTACTTACTGCAAACCTAATGGAAACACCTTAGGTTAACTTCCCACATGATTATGAGTAGTTTGAAAGTTGTTTCATGGCTGTACACATCAACACAAAAAAGTTGTTATCTCAGTGCATGCAATGCTTAGACAATACAAATAGTATACATTTCAATTTTACACCAAAGCACCTACTGCAAACCTAATGGAAACACCTTAGGTTAACTTTCCACATGATTGTGAGTAGTTTGAAAGTTGTTTCATGGCTGTAGACATCAACACAAAAAAGTTGTTATCTGAGTGCATGCAATACTTAGACAATACGAATAGTATGCATTTCAATTTTACACCAAATTACTTACTGCAAACCTAATGGAAACACTTTAGGTTAACTTCCCACATGATTCTGAGATGTCTGAAAGTTGTTTCATACCTGTGCACATAAAGACAAAAAAGTTGATTTCACAGTGAATAGAATGCTTTGACATAAAAGTAGTATACATTTCAATTGTACTCAAAAGTCTTGACTGCAAACCTAATGCAAACACATTTGGTTAACTTACCAGATGAGTATGACTTGGTTTAAAGTTGTTTCATGCCTCAGTTCATCAAGAAAAAAAAGTTACTTTCTCAGTACTACTATGCTCTGACATTAAGGTAGTACACATCTGAATTTTACACCAAAGTACTTACTGCAAACTAATGGAAACACCTTAGGTTAACTTCCCACATGATAATGAGTAGTTTCAAAGTTGTTTCATGGCTGCACACTTTAACACAAAAAAGTTGTTTTCTCAGTGCATGCAATGCTTTTACAATGCAAATAGTATACATTTCAATTTTACACCAAAGCACCTACTGCAAACCTAATGGAAACACCTTAGGTTAACTTCCCACATGATTATGAGTAGTTTGAAAGTTGTTTCATGGCTGTACACATCAACACAAAAAAGTTGTTATCTGAGTGCATGCAATGCTTAGACAATACAAATAGTATACATTTCAATTTTACACCAAAGCACTTACTGCAAACCTAATGGAAACACCTTAGGTTAACTTTCCACATGATTGTGAGTAGTTTGAAAGTTGTTTCATGGCTGTAGACATCAACACAAAAAAGTTGTTATCTCAGTGCATGCAATGCTTAGACAATACAAATAGTATACATTTCAATTTTACTCCAAAGCACTTACTGCAAACCTAATGGAAACACCTTAGGTTAACTTCCCACATGATTATGAGTAGTTTGAAAGTTGTGTCATGGCTGTACACATCAACACAAAAAAGTTGTTATCTCAGTGCATGCAATGCTCAGACAATACAAATAGTATACATTTCAATTTTACACCAAAGCACTTACTGCAAACCTAATGGAAACACTTTAGGTTAACTTCCCAAATGATTCTGATATGTCTGAAAGTTGTTTCATACCTGTGCACATAAAGACAAAAAAGTTGATTTCACAGTGAATAGAATGCTTTGACATAAAAGTAGTATACATTTCAATTTTACACCAAAGTACTTACTGCAAACCTAATGGAAACAACTTAGATTAACTTCCCACATGATTCTGAGATGTCTGAAAGTTGTTTCATTACTGTGCACATAAAGACAAAAAAGTTGATTTCACAATGAATAGAATGCTTTGACATAAAAGCAGTATACATTTCAATTTTACACCAAAGTACTTACTGCAAACCTAATGGAAACACCTTAGGTTAACTTCCCACATGATTATGAGTAGTTTGAAAGTTGTTTCATGGCTGTACACATCAACACAAAAAAGTTGTTATCTGAGTGCATGCAATGCTTAGACAATACAAATAGTATACATTTCAATTTTACACCAAAGCACTTACTGCAAACCTAATGGAAACACTTTAGGTTAACTTTCCACATGATTATGAGTAGTTTGAAAGTTGTTTCATGGCTGTACACATCAACACAAAAAAGTTGTTATCTGAGTGCATGCAATGCTTAGACAATACAAATAGTATACATTTCAATTTTACACCAAAGCACCTACTGCAAACCTAATGGAAACACCTTAGGTTAACTTTCCACATGATTGTGAGTAGTTTGAAAGTTGTTTCATGGCTGTAGACATCAACACAAAAAATTTGTTATCTGAGTGCATCCAATGCTTAGACAATACAAATAGTATACATTTCAATTTTACACCAAAGCACTTACTGCAAACCTAATGGAAACACTTTAGGTTAACTTTCCACATGATTATGAGTAGTTTGAAAGTTGTTTCATGGCTGTACACATCAAAACAAAAAAGTTGTTAGCTGAGTGCATGCAATGCTTGGACACTACAAATAGTATACATTTCAATTTTACACCAAAGCACCTACTGCAAACCTAATGGAAACACCTTTGCTTAACTTTCCACATGATTGTGAGTAGTTTGAAAGTTGTTTCATGGCTGTAGACATCAACACAAAAAAGTTGTTATCTCTGTGCATGCAATGCTTAGACAATACAAATAGTATACATTTCAATTTTACACCAAAGCACTTACTGCAAACCTAATGGAAACACTTTAGGTTAACTTCCCACATGATTCTGAGATGTCTGAAAGTTGTTTCATACCTGTGCACATAAAGACAAAAAAGTTGATTTCACAGTGAATAGAATGCTTTGACATAAAAGTAGTATACATTTCAATTGTACTCAAAAGTCTTGACTGCAAACCTAATGCAAACACATTTGGTTAACTTACCAGATGAGTATGACTAGGTTTATAGTTGTTTCATGCCTCAGTTCATCAAGACAAAAAAGTTACTTTCTCAGTACTACTATGCTCTGACATTAAGGTAGTACACATCTGAATTTTACACCAAAGTACTTACTGCAAAATAATGGAAATACCTTAGGTTAACTTCCCACATGATAATGAGTAGTTTCAAAGTTGTTTCATGGCTGTACACTTTAACATAAAAAAGTTGTTTTCTCAGTGCATGCAATGCTTTTACAATACAAATAGTATACATTTCAATTTTACACCAAAGCACCTACTGCAAACCTAATGGAAACACCTTAGGTTAACTTTCACATGATTGTGAGTAGTTTGAAAGTTGTTTCATGGCTGTACGCATCAACACAAAAAAGTTGTTATCTAAGTGCATGCAATGCTTAAACAATACAAATAGTATACATTTCAATTTTACTCCAAAGCACTTACTGCAAACCTAATGGAAACACTTTAGGTTAACTTCCCACATGATTCTGAGATGTCTGAAAGTTGTTTCATACCTGTGCACATAAAGACAAAAAAGTTGATTTCACAGTGAATAGAATGCTTTGACATAAAAGTAGTATACATTTCAATTTTACACCAAAGTACTTACTGCAAACCTAATGGAAACACCTTAGGTTAACTTCCCACATGATTATGAGTAGTTTGAAAGTTGTTTCATGGCTGTACACATCAACACAAAAAAGTTGTTATCTCAGTGCATGCAATGCTTAGACAATACAAATAGTATACATTTCAATTTTACACCAAAGCACTTACTGCAAACCTAATGGAAACACTTTAGGTTAACTTTCCACATGATTATGAGTAGTTTGAAAGTTGTTTCATGGCTGTACACATCAACACAAAAAAGTTGTTATCTGAGTGCATGCAATGCTTAGACAATACAAATAGTATACATTTCAATTTTACACCAAAGCACCTACTGCAAACCTAATGGAAACACCTTAGGTTAACTTTCCACATGATTGTGAGTAGTTTGAAAGTTGTTTCATGGCTGTAGACATCAACACAAAAAAGTTGTTATCTGAGTACATCCAATGCTTAGACTATACAAATAGTATACATTTCAATTTTACACCAAAGCACTTACTGCAAACCTAATGGAAACACTTTAGGTTAACTTTCCACATGATTATGAGTAGTTTGAAAGTTGTTTCATGGCTGTACACATCAAAACAAAAAAGTTGTTATCTGAGTGCATGCAATGCTTAGACAATACAAATAGTATACATTTCAATTTTACACCAAAGCACCTACTGCAAACCTAATGGAAACACCTTAGGTTAACTTTCCACATGATTGTGAGTAGTTTGAAAGTTGTTTCATGGCTGTAGACATCAACACAAAAAAGTTGTTATCTCAGTGCATGCAATGCTTAGACAATACGAATAGTATGCATTTCAATTTTACACCAAATCACTTACTGCAAACCTAATGGAAACACTTTAGGTTAACTTCCAGCATGATTCTGAGATGTCTGAAAGTTGTTTCATACCTGTGCACATAAAGACAAAAAAGTTGATTTCACAGTGAATAGAATGCTTTGACATAAAAGTAGTATACATTTCAATTGTACTCAAAAGTCTTGACTGCAAACCTAATGCAAACACATTTGGTTAACTTACCAGATGAGTATGACTAGGTTTAAAGTTGTTTCATGCTTCAGTTCATCAAGAAAAAAAAGTTACTTTCTCAGTACTACTATGCTCTGACATTAAGGTAGTACACATCTGAATTTTACACCAAAGTACTTACTGCAAACTAATGGAAACACCTTAGGTTAACTTCCCACATGATAATGAGTAGTTTCAAAGTTGTTTCATGGCTGTACACTTTAACACAAAAAAGTTGTTTTCTCAGTGCATGCTATGCTTTTACAATACAAATAGTATACATTTCAATTTTACACCAAAGCACCTACTGCAGACCTAATGGAAACACCTTAGGTTAACTTTCCACATGATTGTGAGTAGTTTGAAAGTTGTTTCATGGCTGTAGACATCAACACAAAAAAGTTGTTATCTCAGTGCATGCAATGCTTAGACAATACAAATAGTATACATTTCAATTTTAGTCCAAAGCACTTACTGCAAACCTAATGGAAACACCTTAGGTTAACTTCCCACATGATTATGAGTAGTTTGAAAGTTGTGTCATGGCTGTACACATCAACACAAAAAAGTTGTTATCTCAGTGCATGCAATGCTTAGACAATACAAATAGTATACATTTCAATTTTACACCAAAGCACTTACTGCAAACCTAATGGAAACACTTTAGGTTAACTTCCCAAATGATTCTGATATGTCTGAAATTTGTTTCATACCTGTGCACATAAAGACAAAAAAGTTGATTTCACAGTGAATAGAATGCTTTGACATAAAAGTAGTATACATTTCAATTTTACACCAAAGTACTTACTGCAAACCTAATGGAAACACCTTAGGTTAACTTCCCACATGATTATGAGTAGTTTGAAAGTTGTTTCATGGCTGTACACATCAACACAAAAAAGTTGTTATCTCAGTGCATGCAATGCTTAGACAATACAAATAGTATACATTTCAATTTTACACCAAAGCACCTACTGCAAACCTAATGGAAACACCTTAGGTTAACTTTCCACATGATTGTGAGTAGTTTGAAAGTTGTTTCATGGCTGTAGACATCAACACAAAAAAGTTGTTATCTCAGTGCATGCAATGCTTAGACAATACGAATAGTATGCATTTCAATTTTACACCAAATTACTTACTGCAAACCTAATGGAAACACTTTAGGTTAACTTCCCACATGATTCTGAGATGTCTGAAAGTTGTTTCATACCTGTGCACATAAAGACAAAAAAGTTGATTTCACAGTGAATAGAATGCTTTGACATAAAAGTAGTATACATTTCAATTGTACTCAAAAGTCTTGACTGCAAACCTAATGCAAACACATTTGGTTAACTTACCAGATGAGTATGACTAGGTTTAAAGTTGTTTCATGCCTCAGTTCGTCAAGAAAAAAAAGTTACTTTCTCAGTACTACTATGCTCTGACATTAAGGTAGTACACATCTGAATTTTACACCAAAGTACTTACTGCAAACTAATGGAAACACCTTAGGTTAACTTCCCACATGATAATGAGTAGTTTCAAAGTTGTTTCATGGCTGCACACTTTAACACAAAAAAGTTGTTTTCTCAGTGCATGCAATGCTTTTACAATACAAATAGTATACATTTCAATTTTACACCAAAGCACCTACTGCAAACCTAATGGAAACACCTTAGGTTAACTTTCCACATGATTGTGAGTAGTCTGAAAGTTGTTTCATGGCTGTAGACATCAACACAAAAAAGTTGTTATCTCAGTGCATGCAATGCTTAGACAATACAAATAGTATACATTTCAATTTTACTCCAAACCACTTACTGCAAACCTAATGGAAACACCTTAGGTTAACTTCCCACATGATTATGAGTAGTTTGAAAGTTGTTTCATGGCTGTACACATCAACACAAAAAAGTTGTTATCTCAGTGCATGCAATGCTTAGACAATACAAATAGTATACATTTCAATTTTACACCAAAGCACTTACTGCAAACCTAATGGAAACACTTTAGGTTAACTTTCCACATGATTATGAGTAGTTTGAAAGTTGTTTCATGGCTGTACACATCAACACAAAAAAGTTGTTATCTGAGTGCATGCAATGCTTAGACAATACAAATAGTATACATTTCAATTTTACTCCAAAGCACCTACTGCAAACCTAATGGAAACACCTTAGGTTAACTTTCCACATGATTGTGAGTAGTTTCAAAGTTGTTTCATGGCTGTACACTTTAACATAAAAAAGGTGTTTTCTCAGTGCATGCAATGCTTTTACAATGCAAATAGTATACATTTCAATTTTACACCAAAGCACCTACTGCAAACCTAATGGAAACACCTTAGGTTAACTTCCCACATGATTATGAGTAGTTTGAAAGTTGTTTCATGGCTGTACACATCAACACAAAAAAGTTGTTATCTCAGTGCATGAAATGCTTAGACAATACAAATAGTATACATTTCAATTTTACACCAAAGCACTTACTGCAAACCTAATGGAAACACTTTAGGTTAACTTCCCACATGATTCGGAGATGTCTGAAAGTTGTTTCATACCTGTGCACATAAAGACAAAAAAGTTGATTTCACAGTGAATAGAATGCTTTGACATAAAAGTAGTATACATTTCAATTTTACACCAAAGTACTTACTGCAAACCTAATGGAAACACCTTAGGTTAACTTCCCACATGATTATGAGTAGTTTGAAAGTTGTTTCATGGCTGTACACATCAACACAAAAAAGTTGTTATCTCAGTGCATGCAATGCTTAGACAACACAAATAGTATAAATTTCAATTTTACACCAAAGCACCTACTGCAAACCTAATGGAAACACCTTAGGTTAACTTTCCACATGATTGTGAGTAGTTTGAAAGTTGTTTCATGGCTGTAGACATCAACACAAAAAAGTTGTTATCTCAGTGCATGCAATGCTTAGACAATACGAATAGTATGCATTTGAATTTTACACCAAATTACTTACTGCAAACCTAATGGAAACACTTTAGGTTAACTTCCCACATGATTCTGAGATGTCTGAAAGTTGTTTCATACCTGTGCACATAAAGACAAAAAAGTTGATTTCACAGTGAATAGAATGCTTTGACATAAAAGTAGTATACATTTGAATTGTACTCAAAAGTCTTGACTGCAAACCTAATGCAAACACATTTGGTTAACTTACCAGATGAGTATGACTAGGTTTAAAGTTGTTTCATGCCTCAGTTCATCAAGAAAAAAAAGTTACTTTCTCAGTACTACTATGCTCTGACATTAAGGTAGTACACATCTGAATTTTACACCAAAGTACTTACTGCAAACTAATGGAAACACCTTAGGTTAACTTCCCACATGATAATGAGTAGTTTCAAAGTTGTTTCATGGCTGCACACTTTAACACAAAAAAGTTGTTTTCTCAGTGCATGCAATGCTTTTACAATACAAATAGTATACATTTCAATTTTACACCAAAGCACCTACTGCAAACCTAATGGAAACACCTTAGGTTAACTTTCCACATGATTGTGAGTAGTCTGAAAGTTGTTTCATGGCTGTAGACATCAACACAAAAAAGTTGTTATCTCAGTGCATGCAATGCTTAGACAATACAAATAGTATACATTTCAATTTTACTCCAAACCACTTACTGCAAACCTAATGGAAACACCTTAGGTTAACTTCCCACATGATTATGAGTAGTTTGAAAGTTGTTTCATGGCTGTACACATCAACACAAAAAAGTTGTTATCTCAGTGCATGCAATGCTTAGACAATACAAATAGTATACATTTCAATTTTACACCAAAGCACTTACTGCAAACCTAATGGAAACACTTTAGGTTAACTTTCCACATGATTATGAGTAGTTTGAAAGTTGTTTCATGGCTGTACACATCAACACAAAAAAGTTGTTATCTGAGTGCATGCAATGCTTAGACAATACAAATAGTATACATTTCAATTTTACTCCAAAGCACCTACTCCAAACCTAATGGAAACACCTTAGGTTAACTTTCCACATGATTGTGAGTAGTTTCAAAGTTGTTTCATGGCTGTACACTTTAACATAAAAAAGGTGTTTTCTCAGTGCATGCAATGCTTTTACAATGCAAATAGTATACATTTCAATTTTACACCAAAGCACCTACTGCAAACCTAATGGAAACACCTTAGGTTAACTTCCCACATGATTATGAGTAGTTTGAAAGTTGTTTCATGGCTGTACACATCAACACAAAAAAGTTGTTATCTCAGTGCATGAAATGCTTAGACAATACAAATAGTATACATTTCAATTTTACACCAAAGCACTTACTGCAAACCTAATGGAAACACTTTAGGTTAACTTCCCACATGATTCTGAGATGTCTGAAAGTTGTTTCATACCTGTGCACATAAAGACAAAAAAGTTGATTTCACAGTGAATAGAATGCTTTGACATAAAAGTAGTATACATTTCAATTTTACACCAAAGTACTTACTGCAAACCTAATGGAAACACCTTAGGTTAACTTCCCACATGATTATGAGTAGTTTGAAAGTTGTTTCATGGCTGTACACATCAACACAAAAAAGTTGTTATCTGAGTGCATGCAATGCTTAGACAATACAAATAGTATACATTTCAATTTTACACCAAAGCACTTACTGCAAACCTAATGGAAACACTTTAGGTTAACTTTCCACATGATTATGAGTAGTTTGAAAGTTGTTTCATGGCTGTACACATCAACACAAAAAAGTTGTTATCTGAGTGCATGCAATGCTTAGACAATACAAATAGTATACATTTCAAATTTACACCAAAGCACTTACTGCAAACCTAATGGAAACACTTTACGTTAACTTTCCACATGATTATGAGTAGTTTGAAAGTTGTTTCATGGCTCTACTCATCAACACAAAAAAGTTGTTATCTAAGTGCATGCAATGCTTAGACAATACAAATAGTATACATTTCAATTTTACACCAAAGCACCTACTGCAAACCTAATGGAAACACCTTAGGTTAACTTTCCACATGATTGTGAGTAGTTTGAAAGTTGTTTCATGGCTGTAGACATCAACACAAAAAAGTTGTTATCTCAGTGCATGCAATGCTTAGACAATACGAATAGTATGCATTTCAATTTTACACCAAATCACTTACTGCAAACCTAATGGAAACACTTTAGGTTAACTTCCAGCATGATTCTGAGATGTCTGAAAGTTGTTTCATACCTGTGCACATAAAGACAAAAAAGTTGATTTCACAGTGAATAGAATGCTTTGACATAAAAGTAGTATACATTTCAATTGTACTCAAAAGTCTTGACTGCAAACCTAATGCAAACACATTTGGTTAACTTACCAGATGAGTATGACTAGGTTTAAAGTTGTTTCATGCTTCAGTTCATCAAGAAAAAAAAGTTACTTTCTCAGTACTACTATGCTCTGACATTAAGGTAGTACACATCTGAATTTTACACCAAAGTACTTACTGCAAACTAATGGAAACACCTTAGGTTAACTTCCCACATGATAATGAGTAGTTTCAAAGTTGTTTCATGGCTGTACACTTTAACACAAAAAAGTTGTTTTCTCAGTGCATGCTATGCTTTTACAATACAAATAGTATACATTTCAATTTTACACCAAAGCACCTACTGCAGACCTAATGGAAACACCTTAGGTTAACTTTCCACATGATTGTGAGTAGTTTGAAAGTTGTTTCATGGCTGTAGACATCAACACAAAAAAGTTGTTATCTCAGTGCATGCAATGCTTAGACAATACAAATAGTATACATTTCAATTTTAGTCCAAAGCACTTACTGCAAACCTAATGGAAACACCTTAGGTTAACTTCCCACATGATTATGAGTAGTTTGAAAGTTGTGTCATGGCTGTACACATCAACACAAAAAAGTTGTTATCTCAGTGCATGCAATGCTTAGACAATACAAATAGTATACATTTCAATTTTACACCAAAGCACTTACTGCAAACCTAATGGAAACACTTTAGGTTAACTTCCCAAATGATTCTGATATGTCTGAAAGTTGTTTCATACCTGTGCACATAAAGACAAAAAAGTTGATTTCACAGTGAATAGAATGCTTTGACATAAAAGTAGTATACATTTCAATTTTACACCAAAGTACTTACTGCAAACCTAATGGAAACACCTTAGGTTAACTTCCCACATGATTATGAGTAGTTTGAAAGTTGTTTCATGGCTGTAGACATCAACACAAAAAAGTTGTTATCTCAGTGCATGCAATGCTTAGACAATACGAATAGTATGCATTTCAATTTTACACCAAATTACTTACTGCAAACCTAATGGAAACACTTTAGGTTAACTTCCCACATGATTATGAGTAGTTTGAAAGTTGTTTCATGGCTGTAGACATCAACACAAAAAAGTTGTTATCTCAGTGCATGCAATGCTTAGACAATACGAATAGTATGCATTTCAATTTTACACCAAATTACTTACTGCAAACCTAATGGAAACACTTTAGGTTAACTTCCCACATGATTCTGAGATGTCTGAAAGTTGTTTCATACCTGTGCACATAAAGACAAAAAAGTTGATTTCACAGTGATTAGAATGCTTTGACATAAAAGTAGTATACATTTCAATTGTACTCAAAAGTCTTGACTGCAAACCTAATGCAAAAACATTTGGTTAACTTACCAGATGAGTATGACTAGGTTTAAAGTTGTTTCATGCCTCAGTTCATCAAGAAAAAAAAGTTACTTTCTCAGTACTACTATGCTCTGACATTAAGGTAGTAAACATCTGAATTTTACACCAAAGTACTTACTGCAAACTAATGGAAACACCTTAGGTTAACTTCCCACATGATAATGAGTAGTTTCAAAGTTGTTTCATGGCTGCACACTTTAACACAAAAAAGTTGTTTTCTCAGTGCATGCAATGCTTTTACAATACAAATAGTATACATTTCAATTTTACACCAAAGCACCTACTGCAAACCTAATGGAAACACCTTAGGTTAACTTTCCACATGATTGTGAGTAGTCTGAAAGTTGTTTCATGGCTGTAGACATCAACACAAAAAAGTTGTTATCTCAGTGCATGCAATGCTTAGACAATACAAATAGTATACATTTCAATTTTACTCCAAACCACTTACTGCAAACCTAATGGAAACA